>NC_057806.1:322711669-322894389 GCF_018294505.1 Triticum aestivum | reverse complement strand
CCTCCCCTCCCCTCCCCTCATGGTTTCTCCTCCCTCCTCTCCGGTGAGCTCCTCCTCCCTCCTCTCCTCACATTCCCTCATGGTTTCTCCTTCCTCCTCTCCGATGCTTCGGTGAACTCCTCTCCGGCGAACTCCTCCTCCTCTCCGGCGATGTAGGCGAGCGCCTCTCCGGTGACCTCCTCCTCCTCCTCTCCGGAGAACCCCTCTCCGGCAAAAGAACATAGCAAAAGAACGTACAAGATCCAAAAACAGGAACAAAATTTGAAATAATATAGTGCCAAAAAATGAGCAAAAAATGAGCAAAAAAATCACGATCCAGATCCAAATTCAAAATTCAAAAATAGCAATGGCGCACGGTGGGGGTTAGACGGTGCGCCACTACTATTTTCCCGCCTTCAAAATTCAAAAATACTAATGGCGCACCATGGCCTATACTAATGGCGCACCAGTGGCCTATACTAATTGCGCACCGTGGCCTATACTAATGGCACACCAGTGGCCTATACTAATGGCGCACCAGTGGTGCGCCATTAGTAAAAAATACTAGTGGCGTGATACTAATGGCGCACCAGTGATGCGCCATTAGTAGGCAAAACTGGTGCGCCATTAGTAGCCCTTTTCCTAGTAGTGTTGGTCTCAAGAATGTTGGTGCCACATTCATGCGCATGATCCAGAAGTGCCTGCTCACTCAAATCAACCAGAACGTGGAGGCATACATGGATGATATCGCGGTCAAGTCACGCAAGGGTTCCGACCTGCTAACTGACCTCGCTAAAACCTTTGCCAATTTAAGAAGATATGACATCAAGCTCAATCTGTCGAAGTACACATTCAAAGTCCCAGAAGGGAAGTTACTTGGTTTTCTCATTTCCAAACAAGGGATCGATGTAATCCCAGAAAAGATTGGAGCAATTTTCTGAATGAAACGCCCTGTGCGTGTGCATGATGTTCAGAAGCTTACAGGGTGTTTGGATGCATTGAGTC
Source organism: Triticum aestivum (assembly GCF_018294505.1). Lineage (NCBI taxonomy): Eukaryota > Viridiplantae > Streptophyta > Magnoliopsida > Poales > Poaceae > Triticum > Triticum aestivum. The sequence continues at coordinate 322,893,405 of NC_057806.1, read as the reverse complement.
GGTTCATTTCTCGTCTCGGTGAGAAGGCATTGCCTTTTTACCGACTAATGAAAAAGTCTAATACATTTGAGTGGACTCCTGAAGCTGAAGCAGCGTTTGTAGAGCTCAAAGACCTGCTTTCCACCCAGCCAGTGCTTGCTGCCCTAGTCAGCAAAGAGCCTTTGTTGTTATATATTGCAGCCACTGGACAGGTTGTCAGCACAGTGCTCACAATCAAGCGGGAGGAGGAAGGCAAAGCCTATAAAGTTCAACACCCAGTGTATTATATTTCTGAAGTCTTGACTCCATTCAAGCAAAGGTATCCACATTACCAGAAGCTTGTCTATGGAATATACTTGACTGCGAAGAAAGTTGCACATTACTTTGGAGACCACTCGATTACAGTCATCAGTGACGCTCAGTTGTCAGAAATTTTGAACAATCGAGATGCAACCGGTCGAGTGGCCAAGTGGGCGATTGAACTTCTTCCTCTGGATGTCAAGTTTGAAGCCAAGAAGGCAATCAAATCCCAAGAAATCACAGATTCCGGGCCGAGTGGATTGATCAACAGCAGCCAACTCAAGTTCACTTGGAACATTGGACCATGTTCTTTGATGGGTCCGTTGAACGGTTCTGGTCCTGGTGTCTCCAAGAGGCGACAAACTCATTTATGTTCTCCAAATTCACTTTGATTCCTCCAACAATGAAGCTGAGTACGAAGCACTTCTGAATGGGTTACGCATGGCCATCTCACTCGGCGTCTGTCGCCTGATGGTTTACGACGACTCAGATTTGGTGGTCAATCAAGTGATGAAGGAGTGGGACATCAGGAGCCCTGCCATGACTGGATACTGCAATGTAGTGAGGAAATTGGAAAAGAAGTTTGAAGGATTAGAACTCCACCACATACCTCGACTCAAGAATCAAGCAGCTGATGATCTCGTGAAGATAGGTTCCACTCGGAAGCCTATTCCTAGTAATGTGTTCTTGGAACATCTCCCCACCCCGTCGGTACAAGAAGATCCTTTTACAGAGGAGGCCCCACTGAGGGATTCCTGGATTAGGGGGTCCTCGAACAACTGGACTATATACTTTGGCCGAACTGTTGGACTATGAAGATACAAGATTGAAGACTTCATCCCGTGTCCGGGTGGGACTCTCCTTTGTGTGGAAGGCAAGCTTGGCAATTCGGATATGTAGATCTCCTTCTCTGTAACCGGCTCTGTGTAACCCTAGCCCCCTCCCGTGTCTATATAAACCAGAGGGTTTAGTCCGTAGGACAACAACAATCATAATCATAGGCTAGCTTCTAGGGTTTAGCCTCTATGATCTCGTGGTAGATCAACTCTTGTAATACTCATATCATCAAGATGAATCAAGCAGGAAGGGTATTACCTCCATCGAGAGGGCCCGAACCTGGGTAAACATTGTGTCCCCCACCTCCTATTACCATTAGCCTCAGACGCACAGTTCGGGACCCCCTACCCGAGATCCGCCGGTTTTGACACCGACATTAATGCTTTCATTGAGAGTTCCACTGTGTCGTCATGATAAGGCTTGATGGCTCCTTTAATCATCTTCAACGATGCGATCCAGGGTGAGGTTTTCCTCCCGGGATAGATCTTCGTATTCGGCGGCTTCGCACTGCGGGCCAACTCGCTTTGACATCTGGAGCAGATCGATAGCTATGCCCCAGCCATCAGGTCAGGTTTGGAAGCTTGAAATATACTGCCGACATCCGCGGAGACTTGATCTTCGACCGATTCGAGCCCATGTCAGGTGCGCCGAACAGTCACGACGAGCACGACTTAGATCTGCCATCGGACGGTGTTTGGGAGATCACACCTGCGGCTGCCCCGACCCTCAATGCGGAGCTGATCGTGCCATCCGAGGATGGGTGGATGGACCCCGTCACAGAGGACGCACACTCAGCGGCGATAGAGCCGAATACTGACTTCACCTCCTACGAGGCATGTGTCATCGGACCCTCGGATTCGTCTCCGGACACACACTCCAAACCACATGCGTCCGTGCCTATCGAATCTGATTGGGCACCGATCATGGAGTTTACCTCCGTGGATATCTTTCAGCAGTTGCCCTTGGGCGACGTGCTAAATTCATTGAGGTCTCTCTCCTTGTCAGGAGACCCTTGGCCAAACTATGTCCGGCTGGAGTGGGAAGCGGATGATGAAGAAATTCGTTCCCCACCCACCACCCACTTAATAGCCACTGTCAACGACTTAACCGACATGCTTGATTTCGACTTCGAAGACATCGACGGTATGGACGATGATGCCGGAGAGGAACAGGAACCACTGCCCTCAGGGCGCTGGACAACCACCTCATCATATGATATATATATGGTGGACACCCCCAAAGAAAGCGATGGTGATAAGGCAACAAGGGATAATCCCCTCGAGAAGCAATCCAAGCACCGGCGTCATCGGCGCCGCTCTAAGCCTCGCCATAGCAAAAACAGCGATACTGGCACAAGATACAATAACGCTATGGATGGTGCCGAAGACGAAAACAATCCCGCCCAACCAGGCTTCGAGCGGGAGGATGGGCAAGCCAGCCCTAAGGAACAGGCAACAAATGGAGAATCATAGGATGACAATTACATGCCCCTCTCCGAAGACGAGGTGAGCCTCGACGACGAAGAATTCATCGTGCCTGAGGATCCCGTCGAGCAGGAGCGCTTCAAGCGTCGGCTTATAGCCACTGCAAAAAGCCTGAAGAAAAAGCAGCAGCAGCTTCAAGCTGATCAGGATCTGCTAACTGATAGATGGACTGAAGTCCTGGCAGCCAAGGAATACGGACTCGAGCGCCCAACCAAAAGTTCCCCAAAGCACAAGTTGCTACCTCAACTCGAGGAGGAGGCATTAAAACCTACACTAGCAGCGCATGATGCGGCTGACCGGCCACTTCGTGGTCAAGACAAAGCGGCGTATCAGCCCGAAGTCCAGCCCGCACCCCGTCGCCAGTCAAACAAAAACACCAAGGCTCGGGGCTCCATGCATGACCTACGAGACAAATTGAAAAACAAAGCAGGATAGTCAAGATCGATATACGGATCACAGGGGCGCGCCCCAACGTGTGATGATGACCGTCATGCCGGATATACTAAAAACAAATCCGGCCGGCCCGAATACAACAGACCAGACTCATTTGAACTGCGTCGTGATGTAGCCCGGCATAGAGGCGCCGCACACCCCCTATGCTTCACTGATGAAGTAATGGATCATTTATTCCCAGAAGGGTTTAAACCCATGAACATTGAATCATATGATGGTACTACAGACCTCGCGGTATGGATAGAAGATTTCTTCCTCCACATTAACATGGAATGCGGGGATGATCTACACGCCAGCAAGTACCTCCCACTAAAACTCAAGGGACCGGCTCGGCATTGACTGAATAGCTTGCCGACAAACTCCATCGGAAGTTGGGACAACCTGGCAGACGCATTCCTGGATAACTTCCAGGACACTTATGTGCGACCACCGGATGCTGACGATTTAAGTCACATAACCCAACAGCCCAGAGAGTCAGCCAGGAAATTCTGGACTCGGTTCCTAACTAAAAAGAACCAAATTGTCAACTGCCCGGATGCCGAAGCCCTAGCGGCCTTTAAGCATAACATCCGTGACGAGTGGCTTGCCCGACATCTCGGACAAGAAAAGCCAAAGTCCATGGCAACCCTCACAACACTCATGACCCGCTTTTGTGCGGGCGAGGATAGCTGGTTGGCTCGTAGCAACAACACAACAAGCAATCCCGGCACATCAGAGACCAGGGATAACAGCGGCAAGCCACGACGCAACAAACACAGGCGTCGCAGAAATGGTGATAACACCGAAGACACGGCAGTCAATGCCAGATTCAATGGCTCTAAGTCCGGTCAGCGGAAAAAAGCCATTCAAAAATAACAACTCGGGCTCGTCCAGTCTGGACCGCATACTCGACCGTCCATGCCAAATTCATGGCACCCCAGGAACACCAGCCAATCATACCAACAGAGAATGCTGGGTCTTCAGACAAGCCGGCAGGTCAGGTGCCAAAAACAAGGGGAAGGGGTCTCAAAGCAACGATGACGACGAGGAGCCCCAATCACTGAATACAGGAGGGCGAACGAAATTTCCGCCGCGAATCAAAACGGTGAACATGATAAACGCCACCCACATTCCCAAGCTGGAACGGATGTGCACCCTTAGGGATGTCGACTTAACAGAGCCAGTCGCCCCACAATATAAACTATGGCTGATCACTTTCGATCGTACGGATCGTTCGGCCAATACCAATCAGGGCAATTCAGCCGCACTCGTCCTTGACCCAATAATGACGGATTCCACCTCACACGAGTCCTTATGGACAAAGGCAGCAGTCTAAACCTGCTTTATCAGGACACAATGCACAAGATGGGTATCGATCATTCGATGATCAAGCCCACTAAAACCACCTTTAAAGGTATTATACCAGGTGTGGAGGCCCATTGTACAGGCGCCATCACTCTCGAGGTAGTCTTCGGATCACCGGACAATTACAGTACCGAAGAGTTAATCTTCGACATTGTCACCTTTCGTAGTGATTATCAGGCACTGCTCGCACGAACCGCATTCGCTCGATTCAACGCAGTGCCACATTATGCCTACCGTAAGCTCAAGATGCCCGGTCCGCGTGGCATCATCACGGTTAATCGCAAGGCCGAACTCCCCCTCAGTGCCGAAGAGTATACCGCCGCTTTAAACAGCAGAAGCAACGAGTGGCACCTTTCAGTCGAACCTCAAGTGGACAGCCAAGCTCCCAGACACATTCAAAGGAGTCTGAACTACTTCACGGCAGGATAGCCTGGCTCGTCCGGAGCTCAATTAAACACTCTGGCAAAAGCTAGGACAGGCCACATAATGCGGCTCAGCCGCTCTGTGGCACACAAACATTTCTTGCATTTTCTTTGCAGGTTCACCTTTACGCAGGCCAGGACTGACGACATGGAAACAACTCGAGAGCGCAATGGAATCCTTAGATATTCCCCTCGATGACCATCCGGCTACACTCCAGATATGCACACAGCTTCTTCTCGCCTGGTCTCAGCAGTTTCCGCAGTCATATTTCTTTTTATCACATTACCTGTACTCATACGCATCGGCGTACTATTCAAATACAACATGTGGATTTATATGATGCTTATCTGTTGTTATTTCTTATTGAAACTATTTTGTCAAATGGCATCTGTACACCGCGATATGCCTTAATATGCCAGGGGCTTCATTGTACCCATAATACGGCAGTAAAGTCCGAACACCTTCATGGTAGTTCGGCACCCCGAACTTATAGCATTATATGCATCAGCTCCGAATCATGTCTTGGGTCAGTAGTTGAGTTTGCCCGGCTCCCATGTTTTGCTGCCTTACGTTCCGCCAGATCGGCTAAAGCGGCACAGGGAGAACTACTGCGATTGTGTCCCGGTTCTTCTGGATGAGCACCTCAGTAGAGAAAGCCGAAAACTGACTATCATGATACGGCGAGAGCTGGTCAGCTGTTCGAGAGGTTGTAAAATCTTTAAGGATTTCTTCCGCATAATGCCATAACTAATGCAGTGTGCGATGGATCGGCTTTTCTTCTGATCAGGTGCTTATAGAGCCCCTCATGCGGTCTTCCGAACACCAGGGGCTGCGCCTACCTTCCTTTTTTAAAGCTCCTATGGCTAAGTGAGAGTGATAAAGCCCTATAGTCCGATTGCCTGGTTCGTTGTGCTGAACACCTCCTTCAAGGACCCAAAACTGGGATAAAGAGTGCTCAGGTTTATCCCGAACACCCCCGTACTTCCTACATGGGGGCAGAAGCCGATGACTGGCCAACTCTCAAGATTAATATATAAAACGGCCGCACAGGAGGATAAACTTTCATATAACAGGCAATAAATAATAGAAATGACCTTGTTCAACATTACAAAGGACAACATGACTGTATTCATGGAAATATAATGTCCTTAGTGCATTGCTTCGCCGCAAGGCGGGATCCTTTCAAGACACTATCATAATATAACTCAGGCTTGCGGTGCTCCTTTCCCTCCGGCGGTCCCTTGGTCATTAGCTTTTCAGCATCCATCTTCCCCCAGTGCACCTTTGCATGGGCGAAGGCCATTCGCGCACCCTCTATATAGACCGACCGCTGGATGACGTCAAGTCGAGGGCAGGCACTCACAAGCCGCTTCACGAACCCGAAGTAGCTGCTTGGAATTGGCTCGGCGGGCCATAGCCGGATAATCAAATCCTTCATGGCTATCTCAGCCGCCTTATGCAGTTCGATCAGCTGCTTCAGTTGATCGGCAAAAGGCACCGGATAATTTGGTGCCAGATACTGCGACCAGAAGAGCTTATCCACAGTGTTCCGTTCTTTGGCTCGATAGAATTGTGCGGCATCAGATATGCTGCATGGCAGCTCCGCAAATACCCCTGGAGAAATCAGAAATTAAATTAGTAACTTGATTTTCTCCTTTCAAATACCGTTTTGTATAGAAAAGGCCTTACCAGCCGCAATCTTCCTCGCCTCCTGGATTTCCTTCAGGGCGCCTTGGGTTTCCCCCCGGGCATCGCGTGAGGCCTGATGAGCCTTGGAGAGTTTGGATTCTTTCTCCGTTAAACTCTGCTCCAAGGTCTCGCATTTATTCACGGCCTCTTGAAGCTTTTGCTCAGCTTCAATAACCCCGGCCTCGTGCTTCTCATGAAGAGCCTGCTCTGCGGCTGCCTTTTTCTTGGCCTCGGCCACAACCTTCTTAAGAGCCTCGACTTCAGTCATCGCCCCTAGCGCAAATCATGAAACATATTTTTATCATACTGAAAATTCATTCGGACTGAATGCGAGCAAGGTTTGTGCACACCTTGTTTATCTTCCAACTACCTTTTCAACTGCCCAAGTTCTTCTTTGGCCCGGTCCATACTTTGATTCAGTCCGAGACCTCCGCAGTTTGAGAGGCGGAAGTCGCTACAGACGCCTGCTTATAAAAGAAGAGAGATAGATGTCATCAAGTGAGTCTCCTGCGAACATAAATTTGATCCTCTGTCCGGTTCTTTCTTTCACCGAACAGTGTATCAGGGGCTACTATCTATACTATGTCACTCTTCGAAACCCCACAAAACATACCTTAAAGCCCGTTATAAGGCTGATACAAGCTTCATTCAGTCCACTCTCTGCAGACTGGATCTTCTCAATCACCGCACCCATAAGGGCACGGTGTTCATCGATGATGGAGGCGCTTTTCAGCGCCGCCAATAAAGTATCCAGCACCTCTGGTTGGACAGAGGTTGCCGGTAGAACAGGCACACCCCTCCAGTCGAGGGAGGCCGCCTGCCTGATTCTAGAGCCATATTGGTCTCCGGAATTGCGCCCGGCTGGGGGCTGAATTTAAGATGACCCCCGCCGTCGACGCCCATGGGAGCCTTCTCTCCCATGTGTCCGACCCCTGAAGTTTGACCTCCTGCACCGCCTGTACGATCTCCCCCCCCCTCTTTGGCCTGGGTCCTTCTAGGACGAAACCTCGGTGTCATTCACATGTTTGGGGGAAGGGGCCTTCGGTGGTGTCCCGCTCTCCATAGCATCCGAGCCCAGCAAGTCCTTCGACGAGCATTGCTCGGTGTGGGACCTCGCCGGACTACAAAAAGTATGGCTCTGCTTTAAATATTATGCCATGATGAGTCTGGACGCATAAACATGTTCGGATTTTATATACTCACGAGTTCACCAGGGGCTGGGCCCTGGGATCTCACTCCGGTCTGCTATCGGCAGCAGCGGTGGACTCCTTTGTAAGGGGAGCTTTTCCCTTCTTAGGCGACTTGGCCTCCAAAGACGTGGATGCCGTCCTTTTCTTTCCTCCCCACGATGGGGACGGGTCTTCCTCCTCTTCCTCGTCCTCTCCAAAGGAAGATCGGGCATCGGAATCTTCGAATATAGTGTCCGAAGTGCCACGGCGATGAAGGCCGCCCCTGGTCTTTTGGGCCTCCTTCTCGGCCTTCTTCTTTGGCGCCTTGTAAGGCGCCGGGACCAACATCTTCATCAGAAGTGGGCCGGCCGGTTCTTCTGGCAGCGAGGCCGGACAGTGGATCCGCCCCGCCTTCTTCGTCCAGCCCTAGGAGAGTTGTGGAAAACACATTAAGCATTTCCCTTGGGTTATGCAGAACAGTTGGTACCCGCTGTCCTCGGCTGAGTCCGGCCATGATTTGCCGGACTTGAAAAGCACCTTCCAGATGTCTTTGTGCGAGGAGCCAAAGAGCTCTCGCAGGGTCTGGTGCTTGGCCGGGTCAAATTCCCATAAATTGCAAGCCCGGTGTTGACAAGGAAGGATCCGGTGAACTAACATCACCTAGACTACATTGACAAGTTTGATATTCTTGTCTTCCATATCCTTGACGCGCGTCTGGAGCGCCGACAGCTCGTCGGACAAAGACCAGTTTAGGCCCTTCTTGGGTCAGGACGTAAGCCGCAGGGGGGCTCCGGATCGGAATTCAGGAGCAGCGGCCCATTCCGTGTTGTGCGGCTCAGTGATATAAAACCATTGCTGCTGCCACTCTTTGACGGAATCATTGAAAGTACCCATTGGCCATGTGACGTTGGGCATCTTGCTCACCATGGCGCCTCCACACTCGGCGTGCTCGCCTCTCACTACCTTGGGCTTCACATTAAAGATCTTCAGCCATAAGCCGAAGTGTGGCGAGATGCGGAGAAAGGCCTCGCACACGAAGAGGAATGTCGAGATGTTGAGGAAGGAATTGGGGGATAGATCATGTAAATCGATCCCGTAGTAATACATGATGCCGCGAACGAATGGGTGGAGGGGAAACCCTAGCCCATGGACAAAATGAGGGAGGAATACAACCCTCTCGTGGGGTTCCGGAGTAGGGACGATCTGTCCCGCCGTCAGGAGACGGTGACTGATTTTCTGGGCCAGATACCCGGCCTCCCGAAGCTTTTTGATATCCTTCTCCCGGACGGTAGAGGCCATCCACTTGCCTCCTGCTCCGAATCCGGACATTTTTGGAAGGCCTTTGTGGGCAGAGAAGACGAATGCTTGGGCGCTGGGGCTCGAGTAAGGGGGAATGGATAAGCAGAGGAAGAAGAAGGCGTGGGTGAAAAAGGGGAGTCCTTATCTCCTTATAAAGGCAGCAGGGATCCTGCGCCTCCCCACTTTCCTGGTAAACTCGCTTTCCCCAAGCGCCGCGTTGATGGCGTGGTTGGGTTACCCATACCCGTATTGATGAGAATCCCGAGATAGGGGAACACGATCTCTGCTTCGACATGACATGCCAATAAAACCGCCTCGCAATATGCGCAATAGCAGGTTGAGAAAAATGGTTCAAATAATGACCGGGTCGTGGCGTGATGTCACGCCTTGAAAAGTTGTCAGCAGATTGGATTTGTGGAATATTGTACTCTCTACGGTGGTATGTGGAATTTGTTTTGCAAAGCCGGACATGATCCTTGTGTTCAAAATCTTCTATGGAGTATTCGGAGAAGGAACCCGCCTTGCAATGCCGAAGACAATCTGTGCGCCGGACTCATCGTCATTGAAGCCTGGTTCAGGGGCTACTGAGGGATTCCTGGATTAGGGGGTCCTCGGACAGGCAAACTATATACTTTGGCCGGACTGTTGGACTATGAAGATACAAGATTGAAGACCTCATCCCATGTCTGGGTGGGACTCTCCTTTGCGTCGAAGGCAAGCTTGGCGATTCGGATATGTAGATCTCCTTCTCTGTAACTGACTCTGTGTAACCCTAGCCCCCTCCATTGTCTATATAAACTGGAGGGTTTAGTCCGTAGGACAACAACAATCATAATCATAGGTTAGCTTCTAGGGTTTAGCCTCTACGATCTCGTGGTAGATCAACTCTTGTAATACTCATATCATCAAGATCAATCAAGCAGGAAGTAGGGTATTACCTCCATCAAGAGGGCCCGAACCTGGGTAAACATTGTGTCCCCCACCTCCTGTTACCATTAACCTCAGATGCACAGTTCGGGACCCCCTACCCGAGATCCACCGGTTTTGACACCGACACCCACAACCAATAAGTTCTACCAATTTGACTGACGTTGAAATTCTAGCAGTAGTCGACTTGATCATGGAGGTCCTAGTGATCACCCCCGACTAGACAGTGTCGTATATTGCATATTTACTCAGGCAAGAGCTTCCAGAGGATGAAGATGAGGCGCTTCAGATCGTCTGTAGGTCCAAAGCCTTCACGGCAATAAGCGGACAAATTTTCAGGGTAAGTGTTACTAGCGTGGCCCAGCGATGTATCTCTCCAGAAGAGGGTCGACTGATTTTAAATGAGATTCACTCGGGGACCTGTGGTCACCACACGTCCTCTCGGACCATCGTGGCCAAAGCATACCGAGCTGGATTCTACTGGCCACAGGCCAATGAGATGGCAAAAGAGATAGTCGAGAAGTGTGAAGGTTGCCAGTTTTACTCGAACATGTCCCACAAACCTGCATCAACTTTGAAGACTATCCCACTCGTCTGGCCATTTGCTATGTGGGTACTGGACATGATTGGACCTTTAAAGACCGGCAGAAGTGGCTTCACTCATCTGCTCGTGGCAGTCGACAAGTTCACCAAATGGATTAAAGCCAAACATATCAAGAATCCTGACTCAAGCACGACCATCAGTTTTATCAGAGAGTTGATATTCTGATATGGAGTTCCGCATAGCATCATCACGGATAACGGCTCAAACTTTGATTCTAATGAGTTCAGAGCATTCTACACTTCCCAAGGCACTCGGGTCGACTACGCATCCGTTGCCCACCTGTAGTTGAATGGACAAGCTGAAAGGGCAAATGGTTTTATCCTGCAAGGCTGAAACCCCGATTGATGCGCGGCCTCAAGCATGCAGCTGGAGCTTGGGTGACTGAGTTGCCATCTATTCTATGGGGATTGAGGACGACTCCTAATCGGTCGACTAAGAAAAGCCATTTTTTCATGGTGTACGGGGCTGAAGTCGTGCTTCGAAGCGATCTACTACATATTGCTCCCCGAGTGGAGCTCTTCTCAGAAGCCGAGGCAAAACAAGCACGACAGGACGCCATTGATCCCTCGGAGGAAGAACGAGGGATGCCTCTGATCCGATCGACCATCTATCAGCAAGACCTGCATCGTTTCCACTCCCGAAATGTCTGAGGTCGAGCATTTCATGAAGGAGATCTTGTGCTCCGAGTGCACCAGAAACGGCCTCACAAGCTTGCTCCAGCTTGGGAAGGTCCCTTCATCATCACCAAGGTGCTCCACAATGGAGCATATCACCTTTACAATGTAGCCAAGAAAGAAGACAAGCCTCACTCTTGGAACACGGATCTGCTCCGCCTTTTTTATACCTGAAACACTCGGATCGTCGAGGTGTAACAGAAGTACTTTTTTGATTGTTTATCAAAGACATGATTCCCGCAGTTTCATAATCATTGTTTTTGCATAAACATGTGTCCAAATCCACCATTGGGTGGCTTAGCCACGAACCTAATTCGCCTAAGTTTCAGAAAACACTTTGAGTGAAGAGCAACCCTCTCACTCTGGGGCTTAGCTGCGAACCAGATTCGCCTAAGTTTCAAAAACACTTCGAGTGAAGAGCGACCCTCTTACTCAGGGGCTTAGCTATGACCCTGTACTCGCCTAAGTTTCAAAAAACACTCCTAGTGAAGGGCAACCCTCTCACTCGAGGGCTTAGCTGTGAACCAGATTCGCCTAAGTTACAAAACATTCTGAGTGAAGAGCAACCCTCTCACTGGGGAGCTTAGGTACGATCCCGTACTCTCCTAAGTTAAAAAAAACACTCCGAGTGAAGAGCAACCCTCTCACTCGGGGGCTTAGCTGCAAACTAGATTCGCCTAAGTTACAAAACATTCTGAGTGAAGAGCAACCCTCTCACTCGGGGGCTTAGCTGTGATCCCTTACTCGCCTAAGTTATAGAACACTCCGAGTGAAGAGCAACCCTCTCACTCGAAGGCTTAGCTGCGAACCAGATTAGCCTAAGTTACAAAAAATTCTGAGTGAAGGGCAATCCTCTCACTCGGGGACTTAGCTACGATCCCATACTCGCCTAAGTTTCAAACACACTCCAAGTGAAGAGCAACCCTCTCACCTGGGGGCTTAGCTGCGATCCCGTACTCGCCTAAGTTATAAAACACTCCGAGTGAAGAGCAACCCTCTCACTCGGGGGCTTAGCTGTGATCCCATACTCGCCTAAGTTATAAAACACTCTGAGCAAAGAGCAATCCTCTCACTTGGGGGCTTAGAGCATTACTAGTAGAACCCTCAAACCCTCAAACCCTTATAACAGTTTTAAGGGTTGAGAAGTGCCAGTTTTTGACACTTTTAAGGGTTGAAAACAGGGGCAAAGACTAGAACCCTCAAACCCAACCCTTAAACTACTTTAAGGATTGGATTTGAGGGTTCTAGTCTTTGCCTCAACCCCAACCTTTAAAACTGTCATTTCATATATCACACATTTCATCATATGACATATCACAAATTCCATCACATTTGACATAAAACGATAATCATTCTCGTTATTAGTACAACACCGAACAAAACAATAATCATTCAAATTATTACAACAATGTTTGAGAAAATTACACTAATTATTCGAATCGAATAGGACATAGAAAAGTAAAACAAAGATACATCATGGGCCAATGGGCCGCCCATCCAACTGCCAGTGGTGCTCTACTAGATCATCCCGGAGCCGACCATGAGTGGTTGCATCCTCAATCTCACGATGTGCTTGAAGAAAAGCGTGTATGCGAGAAGGGTTTCTTTCCGGTTGCACACGGGTACCAACATTGTCATAGAAACAAGGGAAGTTTAACCCCCTTTCATCGTCTAGGATCATGTTGTGTAGAATCACACAACATTTCATGATGTTCACCAAGGTTTTTTTGTCCCAAAACCGAGCTGGACCACGAACTATGGCAAACCTTGCTTGCAAAACACCGAAAGCTCTCTCAATATCCTTGCGGGCTGCCTCTTGTGCCTTGGTGAAATGAGCCTCTTTTCTTGTTAAGGGCACCCCATTTTTCTCCTTGATGGACTTCACAAGAGTTGCCCATTCGGGATAGATGCCATCGGTCAGATAGTATCCCATTGAGTACTCATTGTCCATGATTTTGTAGTTGCAAGCTGGAGCATCCCCAGAAATTAATCTTTTGAACAAAGGAGATCTATTGAGGATATTGATATCATTGAGTGTTCCCGGCAACCCAAAGAATGCATGCCAAATCCATGTGTCCTGAGATGCTACGGCCTCAAGCACAATGGTAGCATCATGGCTTTTACCGCGATACATTCCGTGCCATGTCTTTGGGCAATTTTTCCACCTCCAATGCATGCAATCAAGACTACCAAGCATCCCCGGCCATCCCCTTTTTTCATTCATTTCCATTAATCTCTTTGTATCTTCCTCGTTTGGTGCCCGAAGATACTGCTCACCGTACAACCGGATGACCAACTTGGCAAACCTACGGACTGACTTCATGGTTGTATCTTGCCCAATGCGAAGATACTCGTCGGTATAATCCGCGGGTATGCCATAAGCGAGTACCCGCATTGCCACCGATATATTTTGATATGCACTGAACCCCATGATACCGGCAGCGGATCTACGACGTTTAAAGTAATAGGAGGTGGCCTCACAATTGGTGACAATCTTCACAAACAAACTACGCCGCATTTGGTACCTTCTACGGAAGAGACGAGGAGGGTATGTAGGTACCTCCGCGAAGTAGTCTTCCATCAAATGCTCGTGTCCGAGAGCGCGGTTCCGGTAGATGGTGACTCGCCCCATCTTCGACCCTCTCCTCTGATCCATCAGCTTCACGCGGTATTCAAACGATTGCACGTCGACGAGGAGGCTCATCATCTCGACATTGTCGTCTTGCAACAACTCATCAATGTCGGAATCATCGGATGTCGACCAATCCGACGAATCGGACATCGAGTCCATCACAATCTCCTCATTGTTCATCTCCATCTGCAAAGGACAATCACTAATTAGTGCTAAAAAATGAAACAATAAAGAAAATGAAACAAAATAAAAAAAGCACATACCTCACCTCGGAGGAGGCGGCGTCGGCGGCCGGCAGGAGGGCGGCCAGGGCGCGGCTTGGACGGCGGGAGGGCGGCCGGGGCAGTGCGGGAGGGGCGGCCGGCGGGAGGGCAGGGCGGTGGCGCGACTTGGACGGCCTAGGCGATTGGGGCGCAGCTCCTCGATGCGGCTTCCCGATGCCGGTTCCTGGGCGGACGGTCAAGGCGGGAAGGGAGGCGGGAGGGCGGCCAGGCCACGGCGGCGCAGGGGAGGCGGGAGGGGACGCCGGGGCGGCGAGGAGGACGCGCGACTGGGGTGAGGAGGAGGACGCGCGGCCGGGGCGGTGCACGGCAAGGCGGGGAGGCTGAGGGGCGGCCGGGGATGGAGCGCCGGGGCGCGGCGCGGCAGAAGGGCGGCCGGGAAGGGCAGCCGGAGGCCGGCGGCGGCCGGATCCGGGGAGGGGGAGCTGAAAAGTCCCTCCCGCGCGTCGTTGGTGAGGGAACCGGGTCGGGGAGGGGTTGGGCTGGCCAACCCCTGTTTCTACAGGCTAGGAAGGAGAATAGGGGTTGAGCCCCTAAAATTTTTTGAGGGTTTAAGGGTTAAGGGGTTCTATTCTTTGGGAATTTTTCGTCTCAACCCGTAAAAAAGCGGTTATTTTTTAGGGTTTGAGGGTTTAGGGGTATTACTAGAAATTCTCTTAGTTGCGATCCCGTACTCGCCTAAGTTTCAAACACACTCCGAGTGAAGAGCAACCCTCTCACTTGGGGGATTAGTTGCGATCCCATACTCGCCTAAGTTTCAAAAAACACTCAGAGTGAAAAGCAACCCTCTCACTCGGGGGCTTAGCTGCGATCCCATACTCACCTAAGTTTCAACAACATGCTGAGTGGAGAGTAGTCTCTCACTCAGAAGGAACGAGGTGCACCCTGAGCTGCGCCACAAGTACAACGTCTGGATGCACTCTGAGTTGCGCCACAAGTACAACGTCTGGATGTACTATGAGCTGCGCCACAAATACAACGTTTGGATGCACTCTGAGCTGCTCCACAAGTACAACGTCTACTCCAAGTAAAGCGCAATCCTGTCACTCGGGGACTGAGCTGCGGTCCCAGATCCACCAAAGTAAAAAAATCCAAGAACATTGGAGATAAAGCATCTGCATTCGAGTAAAACAACCAAGTATGAAAAAATCCAGCAAGTTCAGAACCACAAACAAAAGTACTCAGGCGTCAAGCCCGAAAGAGTTTAATAATTACAAAATCTCTTGGCATCCCGAGGCGAATAAATTCAAGATTATCAAGTTTATCACTCGGCGGGAGGAGGACTAGCTGGTTCGACGAAAGTGTCCAAGTCAATGCCATCTGCGATGTGATTGGTTGCGTTGATGAAGGTCTCCATAAAAGATTGAAACTGAAGCTTTTTGGTGTTTGCCACCTGAAGAGCTTTCAACTTCTCTTCCTTAGCGTGCTTGCAATGAACACAGACGAGTGATAGAGCCACATCAGCACCACAGCGAGTAGCTGACTTCTTCCATTGAGTCGAGTCATCAGTGACTCGAGGTTGTTCAGAAGCACATCCTCTGGCCACAGCTCCTTATCTATCCGCGCCAGTGCAACTTTTAGTCGAGCGATATAGTCGAGGACACTAGCGAGGCGAGACTCCAGTCGTAGCACGTTCATGGAAGGTTCATCCTTGACACGAGAGTTGATGGGGTCTAGTCCTGTCTCGATCTGCCCGGTTTCTTCTTCGAAATTCTAACAGAATTCTGCACTGAGTGAAAAATAGTGAATTGGCAGCAGCGTTGTGAAGAAGTTTTTTGATCCAGTCGGACGAGGGAAAATACGTTCAAGCATGAGGAACATCTTCTTGGCAAGACCACCCAGATAGGCTTCTAGTTCATCCCTCTTCTGAGTGAGAACATCCACTTTGTCAGCCAAGGCTACCTTCTCCTCCTTCAGCTGCACTGCTTCTTTCTTTGCCTCGTTAACAGAAGTCTTCAGCTTGGCATTCTCCTCCTCCAACTTGCGACTTAAGCTAGCTTCCTGTGAGCCAGTTCAGTCTTCTCATGTGCCATCTTCTGCGCCCCGGCAAGGTCAAGATCTTTCTGCTCCAAGGCCTGCTTCATTTTGTCTAAAGAAACAACATTCTTCAGTCGGGCTTGGAGTTGATGATTTTCACTACACACATCTGTTCAAGTGGAATCATGATGACCCACAAGTGTAGGGGATCTATCGTAGTCCTTTCGATAAGTAAGAGTGTCGAACCCAACGAGGAGCAGAAGGAAATGACAAGCGGTTTTCAGTAAGGTATTCTCTGCAAGCACTGAAATTGTAGGTAACAGATAGTTTTGTGATAAGATAATTTGTAACGGGTAACAAGCAATGAAAGTAAATAAGGTGCAACAAGGTGTCCAAATCCTTTTTGTAGCAAAGGACAAGCCTGGACAAATTCTTATAATGAGAAAAGCACTCCCGAGGACACATGAGAATTATCGTCAAGCTAGTTTTCATCACGCTCATATGATTCGTGTTTGTTACTTTGATAATTTGATATGTGGGTGGAGCAGTGCTTGGGTACTGCCCTTTCTTGGACAAGCATCGCACTTATGATTAACCCATATTGCAAGCATCTACAACTACAAAAGAAGTATTAAGGTAAACCTAACCAGCCCCTTATGAAGCAACGCATAAACTAGGTTTTAAGCTTCTGTCACTCTAGCAACCCATCATCTACTTATTACTTCCCAATGCCTTCCTCTAGGCCCAAATATGGTGAACTGTCATGTAGTCGACGTTCACATAACACCACTAGAGGAGAGACAATAGACATCTCATCAAAATATCGAACGAATACAAAATTCACATGAATACTAATAGCAAGACTTCTCCCATGTCCTCAGGAACAAACGAAACTACTCACAAAGCATATTCATGTTCATGATCAGAGGAGTATTAATATGCATTAAGGATATGAACATATGATCTTCCACCGGATAAACCAACTAGCATCAACTACAAGGAGTAATCAACACTACTAGCAACCCACAGGTACCAATCTAAGGCTTTGGTACAAAGATTGGATACCAGAGATGAACTAGGGTTTGAGATGAGATGGTGCTGGTGAAGATGTTGATGGAGATTAACCCCCTCCCGATGAGAGGATCGTTGGTGGTGACGATGGTGATGATTTCCCCCTCCCGGAGGGAAGTTTCCCCGGCAGAACAGCTCCGCCGGAGCCCTAGATTGGTTCCGCCAAGGTTCCGCCTCGTGGCGGCGGAGTTTCATCCTATAAGCTTGCTTACGATTTTTTTTTCCCGGGTAAAAGACTTCATATAGCAGAAGATGGGCACCGGAGGGCCCCCAGGGGGCCCATGAGGCAGGGGGCGCACCCCCCACCCTCGTGGCCAGGGCGTGGGCCCCCTCTGGTACTTCTTTCGCTCAATAATTATCATTAATTCCAAAAATGACTTTCGTGGAGTTTCAGGACTTTTAGAGCTGTGCAGAATAGGTTTCCAATATTTTCTCCCTTTCCAGCCCAGAATCCCAGCTGTCGGCATTCTCCCTCTTCATGTTAAACCTTGTAAAATAAGAGAGAATAGCCATAAGTATTGTGACATAATGTGAAATAACAGCCCATAATGCAATAAATATCGACATAAAAGCATGATGCAAAATGGACGTATCAAATCACTCACTTGCCTCAAAGGGGAATGGGAAAAGAAAAATGACAAGGCACGCAGTCGAAGAGTCGTTACCTCCCATGATTGCCACTTCATCTCGAGCCTTCTTCAGGTTCTCCTTAGCCAGATCCAGATCAAGCTTGAGTTGGATTTTCTCCTGTTCCAAGGCAGCATACCGGGTTCCAAGCTCACAAGATTTCTGCAACCAACAACAAGACAAGTCAATCGACAGAAACAAAGATCAGTTACTTCTGAGTGGAAAAGTGCAAGATCAAATCGCTATAGCAAAAAGAGTTCTAAGACTGTCGCCGAATCAAACATTCAACAACAGTCTCAGGGACTACACCCAGTGGGTGCACTTAGCGTGCCCCCACTGGTTTGATTTCCTGAAAGGATCGAGAAGAGGTGTCTAGAGGGGGGGGGTGAATAGACTCTAAGTAAGAAAGTTGCAGTTTTCAATCTCTTTAAGTTGAAGTGGAGATTTGGCACAAGTTTTAACATTCACAATACATATCAAGAAAGCATGACAAGAGTATATGAGCAGCAGAAAGTAAAGGATGCAAATTGCAAGAATGTAAAGGGATGGGATTGGAGTGTGCAAACGCAATTTGGAGACACGGAGATCTTTTATCCGTGGTTCCGATAGGTGGTGCTATCGTACATCCACGTTGATGGAGACTTCAACCCACAAAGGGTAACGGTTGCGCGAGTTCACGGAGGGCTCCACCCACGAAGGGTCCATGAAGAAGCAACCATGTCTATCCCACCATGGTCGTCGCGCACGAAGGACTTGCCTCACTCGGGTAGATCTTCACGAAGTGGCGACTCCACAATCTTGACGGAGGCTCCCAAGTGACACCTAACCAATCTAGCAGACACCACTCTCCAAGAGGTAATAGATGGTGTGTTGATGATGAACTCCTTGCTCTTGTGCTTCAAATGATAGTCTCCCCAACACTCAACTCTCCCTCACAGGATTTGGATTTGGTGAAAAGAAGATTTGAGTGGAAAGCAACTTGGGGAAGGCTAGAGATCAAGATTTATGTGGTAGGAATGGAATATCTTGACCTCAACACAACTGTAGGTGGTTCTATCTCAGAAAATGTATGTTGGAAGTGTAGGCATGTTCTGATGGCTCTCTCCATGAATGAAGAGTGGGTGGAGGGGTATATATAGCCTCCACACAAAATCTAACCGTTACACACAATTTACCAAACTCGGTGGGACCGAATCGTGAAACTCGGTCAGACCGATTTAGTTCATAATGTGACCGTTAGGCATTTCGGTGGGACCGACATGTCAACTCGCTGGGACCGATATCGTTAGGGTTAGGGCATAACATAATATCGGTGAGACCGATTACACAAACTCGGTGAGACCGATTTTGGTAATAGACAAATAGAGAGTTGGTCAGGCAAACTCGGTGGGACCGATTCGCTCATCTCGGTTGGACCGAAATGTTAAGAAAGGGAAACAGAGAGTTTGCATTGCAATCTCGGTGGGACCGATCGCTCATCTCGGTTTGACCGAAACGTTACGAAGGAAAACAGAGAGATTACAATCCCATCTCGGTGAGACCGAGGTCCCTATCGATGAGACCGAAAAGACTAGGGTTTCTGGCAGTGGCTATGTCAACTGAACTCGGTGGCGCTGGATAGAAAGTTTTGATGGGGCCGAGTTTGACTTTTGGTTTGGGTCATATGTGGATGTGAGAAAGTGGTTGAGGGCTTTGGAGCATATCACTAAGCACTTTGAGCAAGCAAGCCATTAAGGAACACCTCATCCCCTCTTAATAGTATTGGCTTTCCTATGGACTCAATGTGATCTTGGATCACTAGAAGTAAAATGTAGAGTCTTGTGCTTTGAGCTTGAGCCAATCCTTTGTCCTTAGCATCTTGAAGGGGTTCCACATCCTCTAGTCCACGCCACTCCATTGTTGAACTTATCTGAAACATACTAGGTAAGAGTATTAGTCCAACAAGAGATATGTTGACATTAATTACCAAAATCACCCAGGGAGCACTTGTGCTTTCAATCTCCGCTTTTTGGTAATTGATGACAACATACATCAAAGCTTTAGATAAAGACATAGAGAATAACAAGTAAAGCTTTGGAAAGACATGTAACATGCATAGGCTCCCCCTACATGTATGCAATCATGTAAATATGGAATATAGAAGCATGTGAATGCATAAGCATGACAGAGTAAGCAATGTGTTACATGTATCTTGGCTATATGCATCAGAGCAAATGATGTGAATATAGGAAATGTACCTTCATGCTCATGAGTCCTTCTTGCAAACAGTATGTACATCAACAAGAAATCCTCATACACATGACTGTGATGCATATACTTACATTGTGGTCTTGAGTTGGCTTAGGAAGGAATTAATGAACCTGTGTAAACAAGGTTAGATAACACAGATACACCTACTAGCCAGAGCAAACAAAAGAAACCACAAGAGTACCAAGACTGGGATGACATGTAGAGAGTGAGTACTGAGTACCCCATTGGATATAGACATGTCCCCAAAGGTAAAGATGTGCAATGAATTCAAGGATTTCCTTCCCTTAGATTTCTTGCTCCCCCTAAATCTAGCATGGGATACTGGGAGAAGATAGGGAACAGAAAATCAGAGCAAAGAAAAGAAACAGAGCTAATGCAAATAATCAAATATGAACATGTCTTTCACCTCTTAAAGACATGTGACTTATCTCCTCTTGAACACCAAGCATTTGGGGTATTTTGAAGTGATACTCCTGTCTCCTTGTAGAAGAACTCTATCCCCCTGAGTATTCTCTCCCCCTATAGAAATGATTAAGCTTTGATGTGATCTCTCTCTCTCCCTTTGACATCAATTTCAAAGAAGGGTTCTTCTGGATTTTTGTTACAAATGGGTTTGGTTCTTGAGTCACAGAACAAAGCAACAAGTCGAATGTGATGCTAGTAGAGGACAAGAATCATTGAGTGGAGCTGGATCAAAAAGAATGCAGGAACAAGTAGCAAGCTGTCTTTCCTGCAGTGAAATCGGTGGCACCGAGTTGTGTGCTTCGGTTGCACCGAAAGAATCCGGTTGGACTGAAAACAACAGTCCGATGTGACCGATTTCATCACAGAGAAAACACTTGTCACCTCAGCTTACTAGTCAAGTAAGATCTCACAAGGATTTGCAAGGAATTAACTGAAAGATTTGCAAAGAATTGGATGCAGGGAATGCAGAACAAAAAAGAAACAGAAAAGAAATCTAGATGAAGTTTTTTTGAAAGGGGAAACAAATATGCATTAGACAAATGCAAGAGCGCAGAAAAGAACACAAGAGAACTTCATCTAGAATTAGTCGGCGACAATGTCACCTATGTTAGAGTATATTGACTTAGGAGTCAAGTGAGATCACTTGATCATAGGTCATACTCATCGTTTAAGCTCAAAATGGGGTAACCATTTTTCGTTTAAGCATCTTGATGTATTCACATCTTGTTGAGTTGATTTGACTCATGACTTGAGTAAAGCTTCTCTAAGATGGAATAACATACCTTGGGTGGTGGTGTTGATCGTGATCATGTAGTTGAACTTGTGTGGGTTGCTCAAGGTTGATGTAGCTTATCAAGAGTTGGGAGCTCCACTTGGAATTTGAGTTCATCTACCTACATGGGTTAGTCTTTCAAGGAAGAGCACTTGTGTATCCAAAATGACAATCAGAAAACTCAATATAGAATTTGTCAAAGGATATGTTTGAAGGGTTTCGTGCTTCCTTGTCTTCAACCACCATTGTGTAGAGACTTGGTGATGTGGAAATTTTCTCAAGATGTGAGTGGGTTGCAATCTCATAGATTTAGATTCATCCAAGTAGCTACAAGGGTTAGATAGCATGCAAGGGTGCAAATATATCCAAGACATATAAATAACAACATGAAAGAAATATCAAGGATTAGTCAAAGGCTCATGCCTTGCCTGTATCCAAATGGAGTTGTTACTCCAAGTTTGAAGCATCAATGATGTTCAATTCACCTCTAAAACGGCAAAAGACTTTCTCATCAAGCGGTGTGGTGAATATATCCGCTAATTGCTTATCGGTGCGGACATGCTTAAGACTAATATCCCCTTTGGCAACGTGATCTTGAATGAAATGATGACGAACTTCAATATTCTTAGTTCGAGAGTGTTGCACGAGATTGTGAGCATTCTTGATAGCACTTTCATTGTCACAAAGAAATGGAACATGTTTCACATATATCCCATAATCCTTGAGAGTTTGGATCATCCAAAGCAATTGAGCACAACATGAACCAGCGGCAATGTATTCCGCTTCGGCGGTGGATAAGGATATCGAGTTTTGTTTCTTGGAGGACCAAGACACAAGAGATCTACCAAGAAATTGACAAGTACCCGAAGTGGACTTTCTATCAACCTTGTCTCTGGCATAGTCCGAATCGGAGTAACCAACAAGATCGAAAGAAGACCTCTTAGGATATCAAATGCCAAAATTTGGTGTGTGTATTAAGTATCTCACTATCCTTTTCACAGCCTTAAGATGACATTCTTTAGCGGCCGCTTGATATCGTGCACACATGCACACACTTAGCATAATACCGGGACGAGAGGCATATAGATATAACAATGAACAAATCATGGAGCGGTAAACCTTTTGATCAACCGGTTCACCATCTTTGGTCAAATCAAGATGTCCACTAGTAGGCATGGGTGTAGTCATACCTTTGCATTCTTGCATATTGAACTTCTTGAATAAGTCCTTGGTGTACTTTGTTTGAGAGAAAAGGTACCTTCCTTAGTTTGCTTGATTTGCAAACCGAGAAAGAATTTGAGTTCACTCATCATAGACATCTCAAACTTCTCTGACATTAGCTTTCCAAACTTCTCACTAAAGTGAGGGTTAGTTGAACCAAATATAATATCATCAACATAGATTTTGCACACAAATAGTTCTCCATTAACCCTTTTAGTAAAGAGAGTAGAATCAATTTTTCCAATTTCAAAGCCTTTTTCAATAAGGAACTTGGTCAAGCATTTATACCACGCTCTAGGAGCTTGTTTAAGACCATAAAGAGCTTTATGAAGTTTGTAAACATGATTAGGTTTCTTAGGATTGACAAAGCTGGGAGGTTGCTTAACATAAAGTTCCTCCTCTATTTCACCATTTAGAATAGTACTTTTTATGTCCATTTGGTACAAGGTGATATCATGGTGATTAGCATAGGTAAGTAAGATGCGAATGGACTCAAGTCTAGCAACGGGGGCATATGTCTCACCATAGTCCATACCTTCCACTACTAGGAAAAGGGCTATAGATGGAATTGACACTAATGGCGCACTAGACATGTGGTGCACCATCACTATATACTAATGGCGCATCATGTGTTGGTGCGTCATGAGTGTGCAAATACTAATGGCGCACCACATCCACGGTGCGCCATTAGTAAAATTTTTTTTACATTTTTTCAAAACTACTAATGGCGCACCGTGGGAGTGGTGCGCCATTACTAGTTGAACTAGTAATGGCGCACCACATCCACGGTGCGCCATTAGTAAATTTTTTTTAATTTTTTCAAAACTACTAATGGCGCACCATGGGAGTGGTGCGCCATTACTAATTGAACTAGTAATGGCGCACCATGCCACGGTGCACCATTAGTAACTTGGCCCAAACATTCGCCCGAATGCACCCCCCCCCGGTGGACCGCCTTTTCAGTTTCAAAAAAAATAAAAGAAATTAAGATTCCCATGTGATATGTGGTCTAGTTGTTAGCAAAATTTCAAAATCCTCAAAAACCTAATAGAAAAAAGATACGGGGCTTTTAAGATCTGGAGAGGCAAAAAAATTCAAACTTACTAATGGCGCACCTGCCCATGGTGCGCCATTAGTATCTTCTTGCCTTCAAAATTCAAAATAAGTCAAAAAAAGTTACTAATGGCGCACATGCCCATGGTGCGCCATTAGTATCTTCCCGCCTTCAAAATTCAAAATAAGTCAAAAAAATAAAAAATACTAATGGCGCACGTGCCCACGGTGCGCCATTACTATGCCGTATATATGGCTGGGTGTGGTCCTCTCCTCCTTACCTCTTCATTCTTCTCCTCCTCTCCTCCACTCCATCTTCCCTTCTCTCCTCCACCATACTACCCTCCTCCTCTCCGGCGACCTCCTCCTCCTCCTCTCCGGCGACCTCCTCCTCCTCTCCGGCGACCTCCTCCTCCTCTCCGGCGACCTCCTCCTCCTCTCCGGCGACCTCCTCCTCCTCTCCGGCGACCTCCTCCTCCCTCCTCTCCTCCCCTCCCCTCCCCTCCCCTCACGGTTTCTCCTCCCTCCTCTCCGGTGAGCTCCTCGTCCCTCCTCTCCAGTGAGCTCCTCCTCCCTCCTCTCCGATGAGCTCCTCCTCCCTCCTCTCCAGTGAGCTCCTCCTCCCTCCTCTCCTCCCATTCCCTCATGGTTTCTCCTTCCTCCTCTCTGATGCTTCGGTGAACTCCTCTCCAGCGACCTCCTCCTCCTCTCCGGTGATGTAGGCGAGCGCCTCTCCGGTGACCTCCTCCTCCTCCTCTCCGGCGAACTCCTCTCCGGCGAACTCCTCTCCGGTGAACTCATCTCCGGCAAAAGAACACGGCAAAAGAACGTACAAGATCCAAAAATAGGAACAAAATTTGAAATAATATCGTGCCAAAAAACGAGCAAAAAAAACGAGCAAAAAATGGGCAAAAAAATCACGATCCAGATCCAAATTCAGAATTCAAAAATAGCAATGGCGCACGGTGGGGGTTAGACGGTGCGCCACTACTATTTTCCCGCCTTTAAAATTCAAAAATACTAATGGCGCACCGTGGCCTATACTAATGGCGCACTAGTGGCCTATACTAATGGTGCACCAGTGGTGTGCCATTAGTATACCAGATACTAATGGCGCACCAGTGGTGCGCCATTAGTAAAAAATACTAGTGGCGTGATACTAATGGCGCACCAGTGATGCGCCATTAGTAGGCAAAACTGGTGCGCCATTAGTAGCCCTTTTCCTAGTAGTGTTCGACTTGAGTGTAGCCTTGGGCGACGAGACATGCTTTGTTGCGAACTACTTGTCCATCTTCATCTTGCTTGTTGCGAAACACCCATTTGGTACCAATGATGTTGTGGTTGTTGTCGGGCTTCTCAACCAATGTCCAAACTTGATTTCTCTCAAAGTTGTGTAGCTCTTCATGCATGGCACTTATCCAATCCAGATCTTCCAATGCTTCTTCAACCTTCATAGGTTCAATGCTAGAGATGAATGAATAATGTTCACAAAAGTTAGCCAAACGAGTTTTAGAGCGAGTGATTCTCCCGGTTTGGATATCATTGTAGATTTGCTCGACGGTGTGGTCTTTGGCGACTCTTGCTTGAACTCGTGGAAGCTTTTGCTTGGATCTGGGTGGAACATCTTCTTCATCTTGTTCTTCTTCTTGGCCTTCTTCATTGTTGACGTTGTCGTTCTCTTGTCGTGGTGGAGAAGGAGGTTGTTGATGGTCATCTTGGTGTACTTCCTCATTTTCTTCGTCTTGGTGTGTCCCACTTGTGGATGCTTCTGTATCAACTCTTGGTTCACCTGGTCGTGAGGTGGAAGCTTCCACTTGGATGGACAAGGTACTCTCCTTCACCTCCGTTGGACGAATCTTGCCAATAGACAAGTCTTGGATTGCTTCTGAAGGGTCTTTGTCTCCTACATCAATTGGAAATTGCTCTACTTGCGAGCCGTTAGATTCATCAAACTTCACATCTACCGTCTCTTCAACCTTTCGGGTGAAATTATTGTAGACATGGTAAGTGTGAGAGTTTGAGCCATAACCAAGTAGGAATCCCTCATGAGATTTAGAGGCAAATTTAGAACGATGATGCTTATCAAGAATGTAGCAGTTTGAGCCGAATACTCGAAAGTATCCAACTTGGGGTTTTTACCGGTGAGGAGCTCGTATGCCATATTGCCGAGTAGCTTGTGAAGATACAAGTGATTTGTTGCATGACAAGCTGTCTCTACCGCTTCCGCCCAAAAATGCTTCGGCCTCTTGTACTCATCAAGCATCGTTCTCGCCATCTCAATAAGAGTCTGGTTCTTCCTCTCAACAACTCCATTTTGTTGAGGTGTGTACGTAGCCGAGAACTCGTGTGAAATCCCTTCTTCGTCAAGTAAGGTGTCCACATTTGCGTTCTTTAACTCCGTTCCGTTGTCGCTGCAAACCTTCTTGATCTTCACTTCAAATTGATTTTGGGCCTTCCTAGCGTAGTTTTTGAAGATCTTTTGGACCTGCGATTTATCATCGAGCAAGAACACCCACGTAAATCCTTAAAAATCATCAACTATAACTAGACCAAAAGAATTTCCACCGAGACTTTTGTAAGCATTGGGACCGAAAAGATCCATGTGAAGTAGCTCGAGCGGTCTTCTCGTGGTCATAATGTTCTTCACGGGATGCCTTCCTCCAACCTGTTTAGCTACTTGACAAGCGTTGCAAAGTCTATCCTTATCAAATATGACATCGTTAACGCCGAGGATATGATTACCTTTAATAAGCTTGTCAAGGTTTTGCATGTCCACATGACCTAACCGTCTATGCCACAACCAGCCTTTAGAAGATTTAGCAATTAAGCAAGTTCTAGGTCAAGCTTTTTTAGTGAAATCAACAATGTAAAGATCACCTCTACATATACCGGTAAAGACCATTTTATGATTGTCTCTTCGAAACACTTGGCAATCTACTTTAGTAAATAGGACATTGAAACCGAAATCAGCAAGTCTAGATAATGAAAGTAAATTGTACCCAAGAGATTCAACGAGCATGACGTTTTGTATGGAGCTATCATGTGAGATGGCCACCTTACCAACGCCAACCACCTTACCCTTTGAGTTATCACCAAAAGTGACATACTTTCGAGGGCACAAGCTCACGAAACATATCTTTATCTCCGGTCATGTGATCGGTACATCCACTATCAAGAACCCGTTCGTTTCCTCCTGCCATGTATCCCCGAAGATTTGCCATAAGACCAAAGTGTCTCATTGCATCATCAAGATCAAAGTCACTATCATCATCCTCATATAGTATCCATGTTCAACATCGTCATGTGATGGATCAATTCCTAGAGAGGGTGATTAATTAGAATGATTTTGACAATGATCTTCTTTATGAATTCCATTTTATGATTGTAAGCTCAAATGGACAATCACCAAACTTAGTATCATTGGAATTCATCTTACTCAAGGCAATAGACTTATGGAGAAATTCATCTAGATTTTGCAAGGAATAATTTGGAAAACGTTCCTCAAGAAATTTCCATATGGTGTAGGCACACTTAAGAGTAGGCAAGCAACCTATCAAGTTTCTAGGCAAACCTCTAGTGATAAGATCAACAGTTCTAAGATTGCGAATCATGTCAATTGACTCATCAAGGGTAGGATGCATAGGATCAACATGAGGTGCACAAGGGCTAGTAATGTACTTGTTCAAATGATATTCATTGAAAATCACAAGCATCTTATTTTTCCACTCATGAAAATACTCTCCATCAAGTATAGGCACTCTACGTATAAGACTCCCCAACGTAGACTCATCCATCTTCCTCCAATGGTGTTTAAACCAAAGAAATGGAGACCAAAGCTCTGATACCAATTGAAAGGATCGAGAAGAGGTGTCTAGAGGGGGGTGAATAGACTCTAAGTAAGAAAAGTTGTAGTTTTTAATCTCTTTAAGTTGAAGTGGAGATTTGGCACAAGTTTTAACATTCACAATACATATCAAGCAAGCATGACAAGAGTATATGAGCGGCGGAAAGTAAAGCATGCAAATTGCAAGAATTTAAAGGGATGGGATTGGAGTGTGCAAACGCAATTTGGAGACACGGAGATTTTTTATCTGTGGTTCCGATAGGTGGTGCTATCGTACATTCACGTTGATGGAGACTTCAACCCATGAAGGGTAACGGTTGCACGAGTCCACGGAGGGCTCCACCCATGAAGGGTCCACGAAGAAGCAACCTTGTCTATACAACCATGGCCGTCGCCCACGAAGGACTTGCCTCACTCGGGTAGATCTTCATGAAGTAGGTGATCTCCTTGCCCTTACAAACTCCTTGGTTCAACTCCGCAATCTTGACGGAGGCTCCAAAGTGACACCTAACCAATCTAGGAGACACCACTCTCCAAGAGGTAATAGATGGTGTGTTGATGATGAACTCCTTGCTCTTGTGCTTCAAATGATAGTCTCCCCAACACTCAACTCTCTCTCACATGATTTGGATTTGGTGGAAAGAATATTTGAGTGGAAAGCAACTTGGGGAAGGCTAGAGATCAAGATTTATGTGGTAGGAATGGAATATCTTGACCTCAACACAAGTGTAGGTGGTTCTCTCTCAGAAAATGTATGTTGGAAGTGTAGGCATGTTCTGATGGCTCTCTCCACGAATGAAGAGTGGGTGGAGGGGTATATATATCCTCCACACAAAATCTAACCGTTACACACAATTTACCAAACTCGGTGGGACCGAATTGTGAAACTCGGTCAGACCGATTTAGTTCATAATGTGACCGTTAGGCATTTCAGTGGGACCGGCATGTCAACTCGGTGG
Source organism: Triticum aestivum (assembly GCF_018294505.1). Lineage (NCBI taxonomy): Eukaryota > Viridiplantae > Streptophyta > Magnoliopsida > Poales > Poaceae > Triticum > Triticum aestivum. Next base: position 322,865,071 of record NC_057806.1, on the reverse strand, counting down.
GAACGATATCGTTAGGGTTAGGGCATAACGTAATCTCAGTGAGACCGATTACACAAACTCGGTGAGACCGATTTTGGTAATAGACAAATAGAGAGTTGGTCAGGCAAACTCGGTGGTACCGATTCGCTCATCTCGGTTGGACTGAAACATTACGAAAGGGAAACAGAGAGTTTGCATTGCAATCTCGGTGGGACCGATTGCTCATCTCGGTTTGACTAAAACGTTACGAAGGGAAACAGAGAGATTACAATCCCATCTCAGTGAGACTGAGATCCCTATCAGTGAGACCGAAAAGACTATGGTTTCTGGTAGTGGCTATGTCAACTGAACTTAGTGGCGCCAGATAGAAAGTTTCGGTGGGGCCATGTTTGACTTTTGGTTTGGGACATATGTGGATGTGAGAAAGTGGTTGAGGGCTTTGGAGCATATCACTAAGCACTTTGAGCAAGCAAGCCATTAAGCAACACCTCATCCCCTCTTAATAGTATTGGCTTTCCTATGGACTCAATGTGATCTTGGATCACTGAGGGAGTCCTGGATTAGGGGGTGTCCGGGAAGCCGGACTATAACCTTTGGCCGGACTCTTGGACTATGAAGATACATGATTGAATACTTCGTCCCGTGTCCGGATAGGACTTTCCTTGGCATGGAAGGCAAGCTTGGCAATACGGATATATAGATCTCCTCCCATTGTAACCGACTCTGTGTAACCCTAGCCCCCTCCGGGGTCTATATAAACCGGAGGGTTTAGTCCGTAGGACAACGACAATCATACCATAGGCTAGCTTCTAGGGTTTAGCCTCTCTGATCTCGTGGTAGATCTACTCTTGTACTACCCATATCATCAATATTAATCAAGCAGGAGTAGGGTTTTACCTCCATCGAGAGGGCCCGAACCTGGGTAAAAGCATTGTGTCCCTTGTCTCCTGTTACCATCCGCCTAGACGCACAGTTCGGGACCCCCTACCCGAGATCCGCCGGTTTTGACACCGACGTTGGTGCTTTCATTGAGAGTTCCTCTGTGTCATCATCTTTAGGCCCGATGGCTCCTTCGATCATCAACAGTGACGCAGTCCAGGGTGAGACTTTTCTCCCTAGACTGATCTTCGTGTTCGGCGGCTTTGCACTGCGGGCTAATTCGCTTGTCCATCTGGAGAAGATTCAAAGCTACGCCCCTGGCCATCAGGTCGGATTTGGAAGTTTGAACTACACGGCCGACATCCACGGAGACTTGATCTTCAACAGATTTGAGCCACAGCCGAGCGCGTCGCACTGTCTCGATGGGCATGATCTAGCTCTGCCGCCGAACAGTGTCCTGGAGACCGCACCTGCATCCGCTCCGACCTTCAGTTCGGAGCCAACTGCGCCATCCGAGGACGGGTGGTTAGACCCCGCCGCAGAGGCCGCAGCTTCAACGGCGATCGAGCCAAACACCAGCCTTATCCTTCGTGAGGCCCGTGACTCCACATTGCCGGACTCCTCTCCGGACTTTGAACCCTCCGCGCCCCTACCAATCGAATCCGATTGGGCGCCGATCATGGAGTTCACCGCTGCGGATATCTTTCAGCACTCGCCCTTTGGCGATATACTGAATTCACTAAGGTCTCTCTCTTTGTCAGGAGATTCTTGGCCGGATTATGACCGGCAGGATTGGGATGCGGACGACGAAGAAATTCGATGCCCACCCACCACCCACTTCATAGCCACTGTCGATGATTTAACCGACATGCTAGATTTCGACTCCGAAGACATTGACGGTATGGACGACGATGTAGGAGACGAACAGGAACCAGCGCCTATAGGGCACTGGAAAGCCACCTCGTATATGACATATACATGGTGGATACACCCAAAGAAGGCAATGGCGACGGAACAGCGGGGGATGACCCCTCCAAGAAGCAACCTAAGCGCCAGCGTCAGCGGCGCCGCTCTAAGTCCCGCCAAAGCAAAAACGGTGATCCCGGCACGGGAGATAATAATACCCCGGACAGTGCCGAAGACAACTCCCTCCAGCAAGATTCAGCGCAGGAGGATGAAGAAGCCAGCCCCCTTGAGAGAGCGGCAGACAGAGAGGAAGAGGATGATAATTACATGTCTCCCTCCAAAGACGAGGCAAGTCTCGGCGACGACGAATTTGTCGTGCCTGAGGATCCCATCGAGCAAGAACGCTTCAAGCGCAGGCTTATGGCCACGATGAGTAGCCTTAAGAAAAAGCAGCAGCAGCTTAGAGTTGATCAAGACTTGCTAGCCGACAGATGGAGTGAAGTCCTTGCGGCCGAGGAATACGAACTCGAACGCCCCTCCAAAAGCTATCTAAAGCGCATGTTGCTACCCCGATTAGAGGAGGAAGCATCTAAACCTACATCTCCAGTGCATGATGCGGCTGACCGGCCACCTCGTGGCCGCGACAGAGAGGCCTCTCGGTCCACAACTCAAGCCGCACCCCGGCGTCGCTCAAAAAATACCAAGGCATGGGGAAATGCGCTAGACCTGCGAGATACGTTGGAGGACAAAGCAAGACAAACAAGATCGATCTACGGATCGCGTGGGCGCCCCACGATATGAGACGATAACCGTCAAGCCGGATGCAGCAAAAGTAAATCCGGCCGGGCCGAACACAGCAGACAAAACTCATTTGAGCTACGTCATGATATAGCCCAGTACAGAGGTGTCGCACACCCGCTATGCTTCACAGATGAAGTAATGGATCATTAGATCCCAGAGGGTTTCAAACCCGTAAATATCGAATCATACGATGGCACGACAGATCCGGCGGTATGGATTGAGGACTATCTACTTCATATCCACATGGCCCGTGGCGATGATCTACACGCCATCAAATACCTCCCACTCAAGCTTAAAGGACCAGCTCGGCATTGGCTTAACAGCTTGCCAGCAGAATCCATTGTTTTTTGGGAAGACCTGGAAGCCGCATTCCTCGACAATTTCCAGGGCACCTATATGCGACCACCAGACGCCGATGACCTGAGCCACATAATTCAGCAACCAGAGGAATCGTCCAGACAATTCTGGACACGGTTCCTAACCAAGAAAAATTAAATCGTCGACTGTCCGGACGCAGAGGCCCTAGCGGCTTTCAAGCATAACATCCGCGACGAGTGGCTAGCCTGCCATCTTGGACAGGAAAAGCCGAAATCTATGGCAGCCCTCACGACACTCATGACCCGCTTTTGCGCGGGAGAAGACAGCTGGCTGGCTCATAGCAATAACATGTCAAAGAACCCTGGTAATTCGGATACCAAGGATAGTAATGGCAGGTCGCGTCGCAACAAGCACAAGCGCTGCATTAACAGCGACAATGCTGAAGATACGGCAGTTAATGCCGGATTCAGCGGCTCCAAACCCAACCAGTGGAAGAAGCCATTCAAAAGAGGCACTCCAGGCTCGTCTAGTTTGGACTGTATACTAGATCGCTCGTGTCAGATACATGGCACCCCCGAAAAGCCAGCCAATCACAGCAACAGGGACTGTTGGGTGTTCAAGCAGGCCGACAAGTTAAATGCTGAAAACAGCGACAAGGGGCTACATAGCAATGACGAGGAGGAGCCCAAGCCGTCGAACAATAGAGGACAGAAGGGTTTCCCCCCACAAGTGCGGACGGTGAACATGATATACGGAACCCACATCCCCAAGAGGGAGCGGAAGCATGCGTTAAGGGACGTATACGCTTTAGAGCCAGTCGCCCCAAAGTTCAACCCATGGTCCTCCTGCCCGATCACTTTCGATCGAAGGGACCACCCCACTAGTATCCGCCATGGCGGATTTGCCGCATTGGTTCTAGACCCAATCATTGACGGATTTCACCTCACTCGAGTCCTTATGGACGGCGGTAGCAGCCCGAACCTGCTTTATCAGGACACAGTGCGGAAAATGGGCATAGATCCCTCAAGGATTAAACCCACAAAAACGACCTTTAAGGGCGTCATACCAGGTGTAGAAGCCAATTGCACAGGCTGAGTTACACTTGAAGTGGTCTTCGGATCCCCGGACAATTTCTGAAGCGACGAGTTAATCTTCGACATAGTCCCGTTCCGAAGTGGCTATCACGCACTGCTCGGGTGAACCGCATTTGCAAAGTTCAATGCGGTGCCGCACTACGCATACCTCAAGCTCAAGATGCCAGGACCTCGGGGAGTCATTACGGCCAATGGAAACACCGAACGCTCTCTTCGAACGGAGGAGCACACGGCGGCCCTCGCAGCGGAAGTACAAAGCAGCCTATCAAGGGAATTCTCCAGTCCGGCGGTAAAACTTCCGGACACCGTCAAGCGCGCCCGAAGTAACCTATAACAAGACCGCCTGGCACGTTCCGAGCAAGCGTAGCAATGCGGCCCCAACCCCAGCCCTCGCGAAACGGCGAAATCCGTGCCATGCATACATAATTATGCTCTGAAAATACCATGGGCACAAGGGGAGAGGCACGACCACGGCACGCCCAAAATGCGGCTTAACTGCACTAGGGGCTGCCAATTTTGTCATTTTTTCTTACTTTCAGGACTCCACTCTCCGGCAGACCTGATCGGCAGTACAATTGCCGAACAAACGGTATAACAACCAGGGAGGTAGAAAGCTACACCGCACTATGGAACTCCCAGGTGGTCTCTATAACAAGCAGAATACCTATTTTACATACCATTCCGTAGCTCGCCCCTGGAGGGGACATGTTAAATAGTCCCATCTCCTGCTTACCACACCATTTGTATCGTTCTGCTTTTTATGCACTTTTCTCGAATAAATAATGCTTAGCCTCAGATTATTATTGCATTCTCTATTCATTCCTTTTTTATGTACATATGTTCATCCATGACATTAAGCACCCATACACCTTGGTACAGCCAATACGCCAGGGGCTCAAGAACCCCGTAATACGGCGTGAGAAGTCCGAACACTTTCATAAGTGCGACACTCCGAACTTATAGCATTATATGCATCAGCTCCGAATCATGTCTTTGGTCAATAGTTGGGTTTGCCCGGCTCCCATGTTTTGGTACCTTACGTTCCGCTATATCAGCTAAGGTAGCACTGGGAGAACTACTGCGATTGTGCCCCGGTTGAGCTGGGCTAAGCACCTCAGTAGAGAAAGCTAAAACTGACTGTCATGATAGGGCGAGAGCTGGTCGCTGTTCGAGAGGTTTTGAGTCCCTAAAGACTTATGCCGCTTAGAGCGAGGAGTCGGCTTTGTCCGGCCTAGGCATGTATAGCGCCCCGAACTCGGTCTTCCGAACACTAGGGGCTTCGCCAAAATTTAAAATTATAGAATTCTCTGGCTAAGTGAGAGTGATAACGCACTATAGTTCGATTGCCTTGTTCGTTGTGCTGAGCACCTCCCTCGAAGGACCCAATAATGGGAAAAAGAGTGCTCAGGTTTATCCCGAACACCCCAGCACTCATGGCACGGGGGCAGAAGCCGACAACTCGCCATCTCTCAGATTTAATAAATAGCCGCATAGAAGGTAATATTTTAAATTAAAACAAGCGTTGCATAGTGCATATGAACAAGTTTTCAGCGCACAGGATAACACGAGCGAGTTTACTCAAATATTACATCCTTGGAACATTCATCCGCCACAAGGCGGGCACCCTTCAGGACGCCCTATAATACATCTCGGGGTGGCGATGCTCCTTGCCCGGCGGTGGCCCGTCCTTCACTAGCTTCTTCGCATCCATCTTGCCCTAGTGCACTTTAGCACGGGCAAGCGCCCTACGGGCACCCTCGATGCAGACGGAGCGCTTGATGACTTCAAGCCATGGACAGGCATCCACCAGCCGCCTCACCATCCCAAAGTAACTCCCAGGCATGGCCTCCCCAGGCCACGGCCGAACTATGAGGCCCTTCATGGCCTATTCGGCCACCTTATGGAGCTCGACCAGTTGCTTCAGCTGGTCGCTCATGGGCACAGGGTGTCCGGCCTTAGCATACTGAGACCAGAACAGCTTCTCCGTCAAGCTCCTCTCCTCGGCCCGGTAGTAGGCGGCAGCATCTGACACGCTATGGGACAAATCTGCGAATGCTCCTGGAGAGCTCCGGACTCGGGTAAGTAACAAGTAATTCACTTTCACGTGCTTGCTTTGCATAAAGAATGCCTTACCAGCCGCTATCTTCTTCATCGCCTCAATTTCCTAGAGGGCTTTTTGGGCTTCGGCCTTGGCAGACTTGGCACTTTCGAGGGCTGCTGCGAGCTCGGACTCTCGAGTCTTCGAGTCCAGCTCCAAAGTCTCATGCTTCTTCATGAGAGCATGGAGCTCTTGCTGCACCTCACCAACCCTTGCCTCATGTTTCTCCCGCTCGGTGCGCTCCGAGGCCGCCTTCTTTTCGGCCTCGGAAAGCGCTTGCTTCAGGGTCGCCACATCTGTTGTGGCCCCTAGCACACCAATAACGATCCTATAATTACTTGCAACTGCATTTTTTATTATTATTATACACACACGGACAAGGCATTACGTACCTTGGTTCTCCTCGAGCTGCTGCTTGGCAAGGCCGAGTTCTTGCTCGGACCGCTCGAGGTTCTGCTTCAGTGCATCAACCTCCGCAGTCAGTGTGGCAGAGGTCAGCAGCGAAGCCTGCACATGCATATCGACACAATTCTGTTAGACTCCTGCGAGTATTATTAGATCCTCTATTCGGCTTTTCTTCGCGAACGCCAAACAGAGCATCAAGGGCTACTGTCTATGCGGTAATATTTTCACATATTTTTTACATACCTCAAAGCCTGTCAGCAGGCTGGCACAAGCTTCAGTCAGCCCGCTCTTGGCGGACTGAACTTTCTGGATCACCGCACTCATGATAGTGCAGTGCTCCTTGTTGATGGAGGCGTCGTTAAGCACCTCTAGCAAGTTATCCGGTGCCTCCGATTGTACGGAGGTCACCGGCGCCGTAGGCTTGCCCTTCTTATTAGGGGGCCGCCTACCGGACTTCGGAACCACTGAAGGCTCTGGTGCGGTGTTCGGCCCAGGGCCGGACTTGGAGCCCTTGGGGGTCTTGCCCCCTTTGCGCCTGGAGTCTGGGATTTCGCCTTGTGGCGCCTCCAGGACCACCTCCCCTCGGTTGGGAACCCCCCGAGACAATAACTCGGCATTATCCGTGGGATGAGGGGAGGACGCGGCCGGAAGTGAAGTGTTGTACACATCTGACGAATCCAAGGAACCGCTCGACGACACGTCGAGCCGAGATTTGGGCGGACTGCATAATTATATTTGGCGTCAGGGGAAGCTATGCAATAATGGAACACTATGAGTCACTATGGTGTCTGTATACTTATGACTTCGCCAGGGGCTTGGCCCTGGGCGGCCACTCCTCTTCGCTGTCGGCAGCGTTGGTGGAGTAGTTCGGAGGAAGGGTCCCTTCCTACTTGGACCCGCCAGCCTCCCTAGTTGGGGCGGCCTTCCTTTTCCTCTCCCCCCCCTATGGGGGAAGAGACCTCTCTTTCCTCCTCCTCGTCTTCATGGGAGGAGTGCGCCTCGGAGTCATTGAACGATGAGTCTGACACCACCGGGTGCCGGGAACTCTTCCGGGTTCCCGTGGCCTTCTTCTTGGCCTTCTTCTCTAGCACCACGTAAGGTGCTAGAACCAGCAGCTCCGCCAAGCGGGCGTCTGCTGGGCCTTCGGGCAAATGAGTCGGACAGTTGATCTGTCCGGCCGTCTTCTGCCTGTCCTGTCAAAGGTATGGGAGCTTAGATCCCGCATAGAGTCAAACTATGAAAGACAAATATCCTGTAAGAGGTAAAATAGCTTACCGCACTGGCTTGGCGCTTCGCGCAGAACTCGCGATCCTCGTTAGTAGGAGGAGGAACCTCGGCGCCCTTGAATAGCACCTTCCAGGCATCTTCGTGCGTTGTGTCGAAGAGCCTATTCAAAGTTCGGTGTTGGGCCAGGTCGGACTCCCACAAGTTGAAAGCCCGTTGTTGACACGGGAGGATCTGGCGGATGAGCATGACCTGGACTACGTTGACGAGTTTGAGCTTCTTGCTCACCAGGTTTTGGACACATGTTTGGAGTCCGGTCACCTCTCCCGAACTACCCCAGGACAGGCCCTTCTCTTTCCAGGAGGTGAGCCGCGTGGGGATGCCAGATCGGAACTCGGGGGCCACTACCCATTCAGGGTCGCGTGGCTCGGTGATGTAGAACTACCACGATTGCCATCCCTTTATGGTCTCCACGAAGGAGCCCCCGAGCCATGTGACGTTGGGCATCTTGCCCACCATGGCGCCTCCGCACTCCGCCTGGCGGCCGCTCACTACCTTCGGCTTGACATTGAAGGTCTTCAGCCATAAGCCAAAGTGGGGCTGGATGCAGAGGAAGGCCTCGCACACGAGATAAATGCCGAGATGTTGAGGATGAAGTTTGGGGCCAGATCGTGGAAGTCCAGACCGTAGTAGAACATGAGCCCCCGGACGAATGAGTGGAGAGGGAATCCAAGTCCGCGGAGGAAATGGGTAAGGAACACTACCCTCTCATGGGGCCTGGGGGTGGGGATGAGCTGCCCCTCATCTGGGAGCCGGTGCGCGATGTCATCGGGCAGGTATCCGGCTCTCCTCAGCTTCTTGATGTCTCCCTCCGTGATGGAGGAGACCATCCACTTGCCTCCCGCTCCATACATGGTTGGAGAAGGTTGAGGTGGGAAAGGCGGACTTGGGCGCTGGAGCTCGGGTGTGCGATAATGGATAAGCAAAGAAGGAAGAAGGCGTGGATGAAAAGGTGAATCCTTATCCCTTTATATGGGCGGACGAAACTATGCGTCCCCCACCAGCCTGGTAAAACTTGCTTATCCCCCAAGCGTCGTAATCAATGGCACGGTTGGGTTACCCATGCTCGTATTGATGAGAATCCCGTGATAAGGGGACACGATCTCTGCTTCGACAAGACGTGCCATGGAAACCGCCTCGCAAAACACGCTGAGGTGGGACAAAAAAACGATTCGAATAAAGGCTTGGCTGTGGTGTGATGTCATGCTACAGAATACGTCAGCAGATTAGATTTGTGTAAATATTATTCTCTCTACGGTATTACGTGGAACTTGTTTTGCAGAGCCGGACACGATCCTCGTGTTCAATATCTTCTATGAAGTATTCGGAGGAGGAACCCGCCTTGCAATGCCAAACACAATCCGCGCGTCGGACTCATCGTCATTGAAGCCTGGTTCAGGGGCTACTGAGGGAGTCCTAGATTAGGGGGTGTCCGGGAAGCCGGACTATAACCTTTGGCCGGACTCTTGGACTATGAAGATACAAGATTGAAGACTTCGTCCCGTGTCCGGATAGGACTTTCCTTGGCGTGGAAGGCAAGCTTGGCAATACGGATATGTAGATCTCCTCCCATTGTAACCGACTCTGTGTAACCCTAGCCCCCTCCATGTCTATATAAACCGGAGGGTTTAGTCCGTAGGACAACAACAATCATACCATAGGCTAGCTTCTAGGGTTTAGCCTCTCTGATCTCGTGGTAGATCTACTCTTGTACTACCCATATCATCAATATTAATCAAGCAGGAGTACGGTTTTACCTCCGTCGAGAGGACCCGAACCTGGGTAAAAACATTGTGTCCCTTGTCTCCTGTTACCATCTGCCTAGACGCACAGTTCGGGACCCCCTACCCGAGATCCGCCGGTTTTGACACCGAAAATCACTAGAAGTAAAATGTAGAGTCTTGTGCTTTGAGCTTGAGCCAATCCTTTGTCCTTAGCATCTTGAAGGGGTTCCACGTCCTCTAGTCCACGCCACTCCATTGTTGAACTTATCTGAAACATACTAGGTAAGAGTATTAGTCCAACAAGAGATATGTTGACATTAATTACCAAAATCAACCAGGGAGCACTTGTGCTTTCATTTCCCACTTGTCATGGTCCGCCCAGCCCGAGTGGAAAGAAAAAACATTTTGTTCTCAGACCACGATCGATTGCCTGCAGTCGACTACGGTCTCGGGGACTACACCGAGTGGGTGCACTCAGCGTGCCCCCACTAGACCAAGATCTCACTCGACACGACCTGTCTACTTCGAGTGAAAGAGCGACACAGCTACACAAAACACCCAGTGGGTGTACAGATGCAAGGTGCAAACCAACATCTTACAAATAATAAAGGAGTAGTTTTTAGATGGCATATCCTAACAGAGCAAGAATCAAGCTAGAAAGTCAATCAGAAATCAACTTATAATCGCACTTACTCAGACATTAGCTTGGAGGGCAGAGCTGACATCGTAGGCAGCCTTGGTGGTGTCATACACCACCTTCGGTCGGTCCATCATCAGACCTGCCTGGATCATAGCTTCTTTGGCAGCTCCCACTTGGTCCTGCGGGATGTGATGCAGAGCAGACGGAACGGATGAAGGAACCGATGACGTGGCTGGTGGAGTTGGAGCTTGAGGTTGTGCAATCGGGTCGTAAGCCTGAGGAGTTGATGCCGAAGGCTGGTCAGTCAACAAAGGATCAACAAAAGAGACAGTAGCTTGTACTGGATCATCAAGTTGCTGAACTACAGGCTCAGATGCCAGGCGAGGCACTTTATTGGCGGGCACCCTCCTGCTCAAAGTCCTACCCCTTCTCCCTGTACTCCTCTCAGGCACTTCTTCATCATCATCGTCGTTCGGAAGCTGGATAACATTTGTCGGTACTGCAAAACACTTGACAGTAAGATTTCAGTCGTGCACCAAAATAGTTGGCAGAGTAAAAACATGGTCGTGGAATCGTACGTGCCCGAGAAGTGGCCGCGTCTGCGGTCTCCGCGTCACCCCGCTCCTCGTCGATGTTCATGGATGTTGCAGAAGTAGCAGCACTGAAAGTTCCAAATTTCACTCGATCAAGCAAGAGAAGAATTTCACAATGGAAATGAAAGACAAAGAAAAGAAACACTTACGCTGAAGCAACATGCACGGCCACTTTGACCCTGGGCAGGGCCTTCCGGGGTTTCGGTGGAACAACCTTGGCCTGCTTCGCGGCCTTCTCCGATGGATCTGGGGTTGAAGTCCGAGTGCACTTCAGAATTTTTGCCCTCGGCGAGACCACTTTGCCATGTCCTCCCGCGGGGTCCTGCGACTGCTTGGAGCGTCATTCAGAGCGAGGTGGCGAGTCGACTTCCTCACTGCTGCCAGAGTCCTCATTGTCATCCTCACTGTCATCTGCATACTCATAGTCAGCGTTCTCTCCATTACTCTCTACTCATTCTTGGTGATGCTCCCTGTTCGGCATCGAGTACATCTTGGTGAAAACCTACGAGACACAAGTTGCAAGTATCAGTCGGATTTCAAGACAGTTGCATATCAAAGAAGTTATAAACACTCGACTGAAAATGCTTGACCTCTCCAGGTGCATTCTGGGCGTCGAATGGCAAAATCCTCCTGGACCCTCGGGCATTATCCTTGTTGCCAGTAATGCTCCGGAGCCACTGGGCCACCGTGTCCTCATCAATCTCCTCCGGGTGGGTTCGAGCGGTGTCTTCTGGACCCGAATACATCCACATGGGATGGTCGCAAGCGTGCAAAGGCTGGATCGGTCGACTGAGGAATGCCTCCAACAAATCCATACCCATCACTCCACCTTGAACCAATGCAACGACCGCGTCGACTAACATGGACACCTCACCCTTCTTAGCCGCGGTTACTTTCAGTGAAGAAGGCTGACGGAGTCTATCAAAAGTGAAAGGGGGAGGTGAAGGAAATATGCCCTAGAGGCAATAATAAAGTTGTTATTTATATTACCTTATATCATTATAAATGTTTATTATTCATGTAGAATTGTATTAAGCAGACACTTGAGACATGTGTGAATACATAGACAAAGCAAAGTGTCCCTAGTATGCCTCTACTTAACTAGCTCATTAATAAAAAATGGTTAAGTTTCCTAACCATAGACGTGTGTTGTCATTTGATGAACGTGATCACATCATTAGGAGAATGATGTGATGGACAAGGCCCATCCGTTAGCTTAGCATAATGACCATTAAGTTTTATTGCTATTGCTTTCTTCATGACTTATACATATTCCTCTGACTATGAGATTATGCAACTCCCGAATACCGGAGGAACACCTTGTGTGCTATCAAACGTCACAACCTAACTGGGTGATTATAAAGATGCTCTACAAGTGTCTTCGAAGGTGTTTGTTAGATTGGCATAGATCAAGATTAGGATTTGTCACTCCGAGTATCGGAGAGGTATCTCTGGGCCCTCTCGGTAATGCACATCACTATAAGCCTTGTAAACAATGTGACTAATGAGTTAGTTGCAGGATGATGCATGACAGAACGAGTAAAGAGACTTGCTGGTAACGAGATTGAACTAGGTATGATGATATCGACGATCAAATCTTGGGCAAGTAACATACCGATGACAAAGGGAATAACGTATGTTGTCATTACGGTTTGACCGATAAAGATCTTCGTAGAATAAGTAGGAACTAGTATGAGCATCCAGGTTCCGCTATTGGTTATTGACCGGAGATGTGTCTCAGTCATGTCTACATAGTTCTCGAACCCGTAGGGTTCGCACGCTTAACGTTCGATGACAATTTGTAATATGAGTTATGTGTTTTGGTGACCGAAGATTGTTCGGAGTCCCGGATGAGACCACGTACATGACGAGGAGTCTCGAAATTGTCGAGAGGTAAAGATTGATATATTGGACGATGATATTCAGACACCAGAATGGTTTCGGAATGGTTCAGGTATATTTCGAAGTACCGAGGGGTTACCGGAACCCCCCGGGGAAGTATTGGGCCTACATGGGCCTTAGGGGAGAGAGAGGGGAGCCCGCAAGGGGTGGCGCGCCCCCCTCCAAGGGAGTCTAAATTGGACAAGGAGGAGGGGGCGTGGCCCCCTTTCCCTCTCCATCTCCTTCCTTTTCCCCTTTGATGAGAAAGGAAAAGGGGGGGGCAAATCCTACTAGGAGTGGAGTCCTAGTAGGACTCCCCCCTTGGCGCGCCCCCTTGGTGACCGGCCTCCTCCTATCCTCCTTTATATACGAGGGCAGGGGGCACCCCACAGCACAACATTTATTCTCTTAGACGTGTGCGGTGCCCCCTCCATAGTTTACTCCTCCGATCATAGCGTCGTAGTGCTTAGGCGAAGCCCTGCGCAGATCACATCACCATCACCATGCCGTTGTCCTGACAAAACTCTCCCTCTACCCTCTGCTAGATCAAGAGTTCGAGGGACGTCATCGAGCTAAACGTGTGCTGCGCTCGGAGGTGCCGTACGTTCGGTACTAGATCGGTTGCATCGAAAAGACGTTCGACTACATCAACCGCGTTAACCTAACGCTTCCGCTTTCGGTCTACGAGGGTACGTGGACACACTCTCCCCCTCTCGTTGCTATGCATCTCCTAGATAGATCTTGCGTGATCGTAGGAATTTTTTTGAAATTGCATGCTATGTTCCCCAACAGTGGTATCAGAGCCAGGACTATGTGTAGATGATATGCACGAGTAGAACACAAAGAGTTGTGGGCGATAATAGTCATACTGCTTACCACCAACGTCTTATTTTGATTCGGCGATATTGTTGGATGAAGCGGCCCGGACCAACCTTACATGACCATGTTCATGAGACCGGTTCCACCGATAGACAGGCAACTTGTTTTGCATAAAGGTAGCTGGCGGGTGTCTGTTTCTCCAACTTTAGTTGAATCAAATTTGACTACGGCCGGTCCTTGTTGAAGGTTAAAACAACACACTTGACAAGAAATCGTTGTGGTTTTGATGCGCAGGTAAGAACAATTCTTGCTAGAAGCCCGTAGCAGCCACGTAAAACTTGCAACAACAAAGTAGAGGACGTCTAACTTGTTTTTGCAGGGCATGTTGTCATGTGATATGGTCAATACATGATGTGATATAAGTTATTGTATGAGATGATAATGTTTTGTAAAAGTTATCGGCAACTGGTAGGAGCCTTATGGTTATCGCCTTATTGCATGAAATGCAATCGCCATGTAATTTCTTTACTTTATCACTATGCGGTAGCGATAGTTGTAGAAGCAATAGTTGGCGAGACGATAATGACACTACGATGGAGATCAAGGAGTCAAGCTAGTGACGATGGAGATCATGATGGTGCTTTGAAGATGGAGATCAAAGGCACAAGATGATGATGGCCATATCATGCCACATATTTTGATTGCATGTGATGTTTATCTTTTATGCATCTTATTTTGCTTAGTACGGCGATAGCATTATAAGATGATCCCTCATTAAATTTCAAGGTATAAGTGTTCTCCCTGAGTATGCACAATTGCTACAGTTTGTCGTGCCGAGACACCACGTGATGATCGGGTGTGATAAGCTCTACGTTCACATACAACAGGTCATGCCGAGACACCACGTGATGATCGGGTGTGATAAGATCTACGTTCACATACAACGGGTGTAAGACAGTTTTGCACGTGCAGAATACTCAGGTTAAACATGACGAGCCTAGCATATACAAATATGGCCTCGGAACACTGAGACCGAAAGGTCGAACGTGAATCATATAGTAGATATGATCAACATAGAGTTGTTCACAAATGAAAACTACTCCATCTCACGTGTGATAACCCACAAGAATAGGGGATCGCAACAGTTTTCGAGGGTAGAGTATTCAACCCAAATGTATTGATTCGACACAAGGGGAGCCAAAGAATATTCTCAAGTATTAGCAGTTGAGTTGTCAATTCAACCACACCTGGATAACTTAATATCTGCAACAAAGTATTTAGTAGCAAAGTAGTATGGAAGTAATAGTAACAGTGGCAAAAGTAGCAGTAGCAGTTTTATAGTAATTGTAATAGTGGCAACAGTAAAGTAACTAAGCAAAGAGCAATATGTGAAAAGCTCGTAGGCATTGGATCAGTGATGTATAATTATGTCGGATGCGATTCCTCATGTAATAGTTATAACATAGGGTGACACAGAACTAGCTCCAGTTCATCTATGTAATGTAGGCATGTATTCCGAATATAGTCATACGTGCTTATGGAAAAGAACTTGAATGACATCTTTTGTCCTACCCTCCCGTGGCAGCGGGGTCCTATTGGAAACTAAGGGATATAAAGGCCTCCTTTTAATAGAGTACCGGACCAAAGCATTAACACTTAGTGAATACATGAACTCCTCAAACTACGGTCATCACTGGTAAGTATCCCGATTATTGTCACTTCGGGGTTAATGGATCATAACACATAATAGGTGACTAAAGACTTGCAAGATAGGATCAAGAACTCACATATATTCATGGAAACATAATAGGTTCAGATCTGAAATCATGACACTCGGGCCCTAGTGACAAGCATTAAGCATAGCAAAGTCATAGCAACATCAATCTTAAAACATAGTGGACACTAGGGATCAAACCCTAACAAAACTAACTCGAGTACATGGTAAATCTCATCCAACCCATCACCGTCCAGCAAGCCTACGATGGAATTACTAACACACAGCGATGAGCATCATCAAATTGGTGATGGAAGATGGTTGATGATGACGACGGCGACGGATTCCCCTCTCCGGAGCCCCGAACGGACTCCAGATCAGCCCTCCCGAGAGAGTTTAGGGCTTGGCGGCGGCTCTGTATCGTAAAATGCGATGAATCCTTCTTTTTGATTTTTTTTCTCCCCGAACGTGAATATATGGAGTTGGAGTGGACATCGGTGGAGCTTCAGGGGGCCCATGAGGCAGGGGCACGCCCTAGGGGGGGCGCCCCCCACCCTCGTGGACAGGGTGTGGGCCCCCTGACGTTGATTGTTTCGCCAATATTTTTTATTAAATCCAAAAAGTTGCTCCATGGATTTTTAGGTCATTCCGAGAACTTTTATTTCTGCACAAAAATAACACCATGGCAGTTCTGCTGAAAACAACGTCAGTCCGGGTTAGTTCCATTCAAATCATGCAAGTTAGAGTCCAAAACAAGGGCAAAAGTGTTTGGAAAAGTAGATACGACGGAGACGTATCAACTCCCCCAAGCTTAAACCTTTGCTTGTCCTCAAGCAATTCAGTTGACAAACTGAATGGGATAAAGAAAAACTTTTACAAACTCTGTTTGCTCTTGTTGTTGTAAATATGTAAAGCCAGCATTCAAGTTTTCAGCAAAGATTATGAACTAACCATATTCAGAATAACACTTAGGTCTCATGTTTACTCATATCAATGGCATAATAAACTAGCGAGCAATAATAATAAATCTCGGATGACAACACTTTCTCAAAACAATCATAATATGATATAACAAGATGGTATCTCGCTAGCCCTTTCTGAGACCGCAAAACATAAATGCAAAGCACCTCTGAAGATCAAGGACTGACTAAACATTGTAATTCATGGTAAAAGAGATCTAGTCATAGTCATACTCAATATAAATTAATAGTAATGCATGCAAATGACAGCGGTGCTCTCCAGCGGGTGCTTTTTAATAAGAGGATGATGACTCAACATAAAAGTAAATAGATAGGCCCTTCGTAGAGGGAAGCAGGGATTTTTAGAGGTGCCAGAGCTCAATTTTGAAATAGAGATAAATAATATTTTGGGTGGCATACTTTCATTGTCAACATAACAACCGAGAGATCTTGATATCTTCCATGCTACACACATTATAGGCGGTTCCCAAACAGAATGGTAAAGTTTATACTCCCCCGCCACCAACAATCATCAATCCATGGCTTTCCCGAAACAACGGGTGCCTCCAACTAACAACAATCCTGGGGGAGTTTTGTTTGCAATTATTTTTATTTGATTTGAGCATGGGACTGGGCATCCCGGTGACCAGCTATTTTCTCGTGAATGAGGAGCGGCATCCACTCCTCTTGAGAATAACCCGTCTAGCATGGAAGATACAGACAGCCCTAGTTGATACATGAGTTGTTCGAGTATACAAAATAGAATTTCATTTGAAGGTTTGGAGTTTGGCACATACAAATTTACTTGGAACGGCTGGTAGATATCGCATATAGGAAGGTATGGTGGACTCATATGGAATAACTTTGGGGTTTATGGATTTTGGATGCACAAGCACTATTCCCGCTTAGTACAAGTGAAGGCTAGAAAGAGACTGGGAAGCCACCAACTAGAGAGCAACAACAGTCATGAACATGCATTAAAATTAATCAACACGGAGTGAAAGCGTGAGTAGGATATAATCCACTGTCGGTGTCAAAACCGGCGGATCTCGGGTAGGGGGTCCCGAACTGTGCGTCTAGGCGGATGGTAATAGGAGACAAGGGACACGATGTTTTTACCCAGGTTCGGGCCCTCTCGATGGAGGTAAAACACTACTCCTGCTTGATTAATATTGATGATATGGGTAGTACAACAGTAGATCTACCACAAGATCAGAGAGGCTAAACCCTAGAAGCTAGCCTATGGTATGATTGTTGTTATCCTACAGACTAAACCCTCCGGTTTATATAGACACCGGAGGGGGCTAGGGTTACACAGAGTCGGTTACAATGGGAGGATATCTACATATCCGTATTGCCAAGCTTGCCTTCCACGCCAAGGAAAGTCCCATCTGGACACGGGATGAAATCTTCAATCTTGTATCTTCATAGTCCAACAGTCCGGCCAAAGGTCATAGTCCGGCTGTCCAGACACCCCCTAATCCAGGACTCCCTCAGTAGCCCCTGAACCTGGTATCAATGACGATGAGTCTGGCGTGTAGTTTGTCTTCGGCATTGCAAGGCGGGTTCTTCCTCCGAATACTTCATAGATGATTTTGAACACAAGGATAGTGTCCGACTCTGCAAAACAAGTTCCACATACTACCGTAGAGAGAATAATATTTACACAAATCTAATCTGCTGACGTATTCCGCAGCTTGACATCGCACCACAGCCAAGCCTTCATTCGAATCGTTTTTTTGTCCCACCTCAGCGTGTTTTGCGAGGCGGTTTCCTTGGCACGTCTTGTCGAAGTAGAGATCGTGTCCCCTTTATTTACGGGATCCTCATCATTACGGACGTGGGTAACCCAGTCGTGTCTATTGGTACGTCCCCTCGATTGAAGGTAAGTCCCAAACGGTCATGGGGAGGGCTCTTGGTATTCAACCTCTTATAAAGGGACCAAGGCTTTACTCCTTTCTTTCGATCTCAATCGAATCCGCCTCTCACCTCGAGTTCCAACGCCCAAGGCTCCAGGTTTAGGCGCTTCGGGCCTTCGACGATGTCCGGCTCCGACCTTCGAGGCTGATGGATGCCTTCCTCCGTCATGGAGGAAGACGTACTAAAGCTGAGGGAGGCCAGGTGTTTGACCGGCGAACTCCCGCATAGGCTGCCTGCTCAAGGGCAGGTTATTCCCACTCCCAAGCCTGGTGAGAGCGTTGTGTTCATGTCTCACTTCCTCCGAGGGCTAGGCTTTGCGCCAGATCCCTTCGTGAGGGGGCTCATGTTCTATTATGGGCTGGACTTCCACGACTTAGCTCCGGAGTCTATCCTCCACATCTCATCGTTCATCGCCGTGTGCGAAGCCTTCCTTCGTATTACCCCTCACTTCAGACTATGGCTCAAGACCTTTAAAGTAGAGCCCAAGATGATCGAGGGACAGCACGCAGAGTGCGGAGGCGCTGTAATAAGCAAGAATGCTGATGCTCCATGGCCCGAGGGCTCTTTTCAAGAGGTGTCCAGCTTATGGCAACAAGAGTGGTTTTATATCACAGCTCCCAGGGGCACCAAGTGGGTGGCGCCGCCTGCTTTCCGCTCGGGTCCCCCGCCCCGACTTGCGTCATGGGTCAATAAGGGGCAGGACTAGTGGCCAGCAAAGGATGTGCCCCTGCTGCAGAGCCGCATCCGAGATCTCCTAGAAAGAGACATTGGTCTGGTCGTGGTGACACAGTTTATGTTAATTCACCGAGTTCTGCCCTGCAAACGTCGCCCCCTCCGCCTGTGGGAGTTCAATCCGGAGGGACCGCGAGCTCTCCAACATTTTCTTGGCATGACGCCCGTGGAGATGTACAAATTGTTCTTCGGACCACAAGTAGTGTGTCCGGACTCTACTAAGGACGCAGGTCTGAGCTGCAATCGTCCGGATACTCAAGTAAGTAGCCGTGTGCCCGAACACGCCATCCGTTCATTTACCACAACATCGCCCTTAAAAGAGCTGTTCTTGAAACAGGAGTGGATAGCGAAGGCGAAGTTAATCAGGTGTCCGGCCCCCCTTCCTGAGACCTCGCCAAATCCCGTGTTAACCAGGATGCTGGAGATCGCGCCTTCGGAAGAAAACGAAGGGGGGAACAAGGAATCTACGGCCTCCGTGAAGGAGGCTGTCCGGAAAGGAGGAATCGAAAATTCCTCTCATCAGGGGAAGAAGAGGACCGCCTCTGAAGACCCGGAGACCGTGATCTCAAAGCGGGGGAAGAAGTCTTCGCCAGAGGGTCCTGTGCCGGGGGATACCTCGGCCATACTATGCCCTCAAGGGGATCAGCCCTCCACCGAGCCGTAAGTAAAAAGGGTGTTTAAAAAATGAGAGAAATCCTTGCTTTATTTCTGAGGAAAATAACCGAAAATTTAACTTGTAGTTCGGATCTTAGCCCTTCTCAGCAGAGCTCGTCTTCGGGGGATCTTCTTCCGGAGATGATGGAAAGCGGAACGCCTCCCCCTGCCGTACCGCCTTACGAGGCGGGCGACCCCGAGGTATTGTCGCGGAGGGTTTCTCCTAATCCGGTAGGGCCAGAAGGCAGTCATATGGCCCCCCGAAGCCCTCCGTGTCCGGCCTTCGAAAAAAGCAATCGGACGAGTCCGGCACCACCTGGTGCACGGTCGAAGGTACTGAAGGATCTGCTAGGGCGAGCGTCTATCTTTGAGGAGCCCCGTACGTTGATGGGTACGGTAATTGAAAGGATTTCGTCCACGGAGAGCAGGTTGCATGAAGCTATTAGGAGTTTACTGACAGGTTTTGAGGTACGCGAAGTGATGTACCTTTCGACAGTTCCGCATATTTTAAGATGTGCCCTGTGTAGATAGTAGCCCCTGAGACTCTGTGAGCTGTCGAAGGCGACGGAACGCAAAGGATCATAGTCCCAGGTATAATTTTGCCGCCTTCCTATGTAGGTGGCGAAGTGTCCGGTGGCCAGCCGGACTGGTGAATTTGTTGAGCTAAAGCGGTAACTTGACGTGGAAGATGTCGACATCGCGTTTGTCAACAAGTGGCTTGGCGAGGCACAAGGTATGTAATTTCTCCGGAGTCACCTGGTAAGAGGAGCTTGATGCCAGTATCTTACAACATGTGCGCTTGATGCAGATGGGGCTACCGCCGTGGAGGACCTTCGGGCAGAGCTTGCCCGAGCCAAGGAGCAAGCTAGAAAAAGCGATGCGGCTGCCCTAAAGGCCGTTGAGGAGCTGAAAGCGGAACAGGCTGCTCACTGCCGAAGCAAGAAGGAAATGGCTGAGATGGCTGTGAAGTTAAAGAACGCTGCTGACCGCTGCAAGCTTCTTGAAAAAGAAGATCGGGCGGAGCGGACAGACCTGGAGAAGGCCACTACAGTGGCCAAGGATGCTCGTTCTGCGATGAGAGCGATGAAGGAGGAGCTACGTCAGGCCGGAGATATCGCGGCTGGGAAGCCCTTTATGCTGCGGATGAAGTTCGGAGATCCTAAATATGCTCCATTGGACCAGACGTGGAGTTTGGCGGACGCATATCTGGATTTAGCGGCGAGTGCCACTGATGCGGCCGAACACTTCCGAGATCAGAAAGATCGCGAAGTGGAAAAGCTCTTCTGGTCGCAGTTCAACAATCCAGAGTGTCCGCTTCCATTGACCGATCGTTTGGCCGAATGGGCCGAGCTGAATAGGTTGTCCGGACTTGCCATGAAGTATGTCGTGGATCATCTGTGGCCGGAAAGGCCAAAGCCGAACAGTTATTTTAGCTTGGTGCAGCAGTTCCTTGGTGCAGTGTCGTATATCAACGCGATGAAGAGGTCAGCATGCATGGAGGGTGGGCGGATGGCCCTTGCCCGTGTCAAGACATATTGGGCAGAGATGGAGGTCACCGCCGTTGCATCCCAATATTCGGACAGAAGCCGAGTACCTGCCGAACACTACTTTCAAGAAGTTCTGGAGGGCGCTCATTTAATAGAGACGGAGTGCTCGAAGGATATTATGTTCGAATAACACGTATTCTTGTTTAAAACAATATTTTGATGAAATGTAGAAGCTTTTTATACTTGTGCTTGCAAGAATTATAATACCTCTTGTGCGGCCGTTAATGTATATATGTATATAATCTGAAAGATGGCAGTCGTCGGCTTCAACCCCCACGCATATAATGCGGGGGTGTTCGCAGAAGGCGCATTTTCACACTTGATCCAATGTCTTGGTCCATGAAGGAGGTGATAGCGCAGCGAACTAGGCAATCGGACTATAATGCTTTATCACTTTCACTTAGCCATAGGAGTTTGACAGTGAGGCTACTACATAGCCCCTGGTGGCGCCGCGCTCGCCCGAGTTTGGGGCGTGTGTGTGCCTGGCCGGGAAACGGCCCTTCGTTAATGCGGAGGAATCCCGAAGATTCTGATAGGTCATCGAGTGGTTGACCAGTCTCACACTATATCATGACAGTCAGTTTTCGGCTTTCTTACTGAGGTGCTCGCCTGGCTGAACTGGGGCACAATCGCAGTAGTTCTCCTAGTGCCGCCTTAGCCGATAGAGCGGAACGTAAGGCAGCAAAACACAGGAGCCGGGCAAACCCAACATTTGACCAAAGACATGATTCGGAGCTGATGCATATAAGGCCAAACTCGCGACTCCAAACACTCCCTAAGGTATTCGGTCTTTATGAAAACGGGCTGAATAGTGCCCTTTGTAATAAGCCCCTGGTGTCCAGGTACGTGCAAAATTCTGACGTGGCCACATGCCAAGACGCCAGCCTCCCTCTCGGTTATACTGAGAATCGGGGGGATGTGTATCAACAAGAGACAGTAAAAAAGGTTTACGCAGGGTCTTAATATAAAAAGAATCCTTGGAACGGGTCCCTGCTGCACGTCTGCGCCTCTGTGCCTGTTGTGCCGTGTCCTGGATGGGTGTAGCACGGTGTTCATCTGTAAAAGAGAGGAACTTAGTTGAAAAAGTAGTTGTGCGAAATGTATGTTATACTAAATAAACAAAGTATAATTCAAGGTGGGTAAAATTGAGCCTTATTGTCGCTTGTTTTACATGCGCGGAGCCCCTTGTATAGGGCTATACGGTTGTTAAACCTTTATCAATTATAGGTTTACGCCGGACTCGTCTAGCCGTGTCCGTGGTCTTGACGACCTGTTAGGTGCTTTGGTTGGTGAAGCCGTTTTAGTGTGTGGCTACCAAGGCAGCCGCGCAGTCTTCCGCGCGCGAGGAGCGCTCGATATTTCCCTTTAATGACATGATGCCTCGTGGACCGGGCATCTTAAGCGTGAGAGACGCATAATGCGGTATGGCGTTAAAGCGGGCGAAAGCTTCGCGTCCCAGTAGTGCTTGATAGCCACTTTGAAACGGGGCGATGTGGAAGGTTAGCTTTTCGCTACGGAAGTTGTCGGGGGAGCCGAACATAACTTCTAGTAGGAGGGAGCCCATGCAATGGGCTTCCGGGCTTGGTGTTACTCCTTTAAAGGAAGTGTTGCTATGGCTAATTTTTGTTGGGTCCATCCCCATTTTGCGGACTGTATCCTGATATATCAGGTTTAGACTACTGTCGCCGTCCATCAGGACTCGTGTAAAGTGGAATCCGTCAATTATCAGGTCTAACACCAAGGCAGCCTAGCTGGCGTGCCGGATACTTCTGGAGTAATCCTGATGGTCGAAGGTCATCGGTTTTGACAACCAGTGGCGAGACTCCTTTGTGATAGGCCGCATGGCGCGTATCTCTGTGGGCGCCACTTCGTTTCTCCCTTTTGTCACGTGTAGTACATTTACTGTTTTGACTTCTTGTGGGAATTTCTTTTGTTCCCCAGTGCTTTGTTTGTGGGGTTCACCATCGTCCTCACTTGGTGTATCTAGCCCCTTGTGTTCGGCGTTGAGTTTGCCGGATTGCTTGAAGACCCAACATTCTCTGTGGGTATGATTTGCAGGCTTCCCGGGGGTGCTGTGGATTTGACATATCTTGTCCAGGATTTTGTTTAGGTTAGACAGTTTGTCCCTGTTATCCACGAGGGGCAGCTTTTGCTGACCCTGCGGAGAGCTTTTGAATCCGGCGTTGACTGTCGTGCTATTCGGGCTGTTTCCCTTATTCCGGCGCTGGTCTTTGCTGCGTCGTGGCTTCCCGTTTCCATCCCTGACTTCGGATGTACTTGGGTGGCTGGTGCTGCATCTTGCCAACCAGCTGTCCTCTCCCGCGCAAAAGCGGGTCATGAGGCTTGTTAATGCGGCCATTGTTCTTGGCTTTTCTTGGCCGAGGTGTCTGGCGAGCCATTCATCTCGAACGCTATGTTTGACAGCTGCTAAGGCTTCGGCGTCCGGACAGTCGATTATCTGGTTCTTTTTAGTAAGAAATATGTTCCAGAGCTTCCGGGCTGACTCTCCGGGTTGTTGAGTTATATGACTTAAATCGTCTGCATCCGGTGGTCGGACATAGGTCCCTTGAAAATTTGCCCGAAAAGCGTCCTCGAGCTCTTCCCAACTTCCAATGGTGTTTTCGGGAAGGCTTTCAAGCCAATGCCCGGCTGGCCCTTTGAGTTTGAGGGGTAAGTATTTGATGGCGTGGAGGTCATCTCCTTGAGCCATGTGGATATGGAGGATGTAATCCTCGATCTAGACCCCCGGGTCTGTAGTTCCGTCATATGCCTCTATGTTTACGGGTTTGAATCCTGCTGGGAATTCATGGTCCAGCACCTCATTGGTGAAACATAGGGGGTGTGCGGCACCCCTGTATTTGGGTGTGCCGTGGTGTTCGGATATTTGTTGCGTTGCATTGCTTGCTAGAGCTTGCTTTTTTGGCCCGTAGATAGATCTGGCTGGGCCATCTTTTTGATGTGAATCCTCGTGTGGATCGCGTGCTGGCTTGTGTGAGGCGCCGTTTGCCGCTCTATGTTGGCCATGAGGTCGTCTATCCGACCGGATGGCTTCTTTGTTTTTTGATTGCGGGAGCTCTAAGGCCTCCTCATCAAATTCGGGCAGTAGCTTTCGCTTCGGGTAGCTCTTTGTGTGGTGACTGCCGCCATATTTGTTTGCGGTGTTGAGTACTTTGCTCCATCTGATTCTGAGTGCATCTTCTGCAGTTTTGAGCTTACACTTCTGCATTTTCAGGCTACGCGCAGTGGCGACGAGCCTTTTGTGGAGGTTCTTCTACTCCAGGAACTTGTCCGGCGTGAGGTCGTCCGGACTGTTATCATCGCCGGGGATGGGTTGTTCGGTTTGGTTATCCAAGCTGCCTTGTTCGGACGGTTGCTCGATGTCATGTTCATCGCCCGCCGGCTCGCCCTGCTCTGTGGCTGGGTCTGTATGACCGCTATCTCTATCGAGGCAGGGTTTGGAGCGGCGCTTACGCCGCCTCTTTGACTGCTTTTCGAAGGAACGATCCTTCGTTGCGTCCTCCCGTTCCTCGTCGTCGTTTCCTTTGGGTGTGTCCACCATATATACATCGTAGGATGAGGTGGCTGTCCAGTGCCCTGTGGGCGCCGGTTCCTGTTCGTCTCATATATCGTCGTCCACACCGTTGATGTCTTCAGAGTCGAAGTCAAGCATGTCGGTCAAGTCATCGACAGTGGCTATGAAGTGGGTGGTGGGTGGGCGTCGAATTTCTTCGTTGTCCGCATCCCAATCCTGCTGGTCATAATCTGGCCAGGACTCTCCTGACAAAGAGAGAGCCCTTAGTGAATTCAGTATGTCGCCGAAGGGCGAGTGCTGAAAGATATCCGCGGCAATGAACTCCATGATCGGCGCCCAATCGGATTCGATTGGCAGGGGCGTGGATGGTTCAGAGTTCGGAGGAGAATCCAGTAGTGTGGAGTCACGGGCCTCGCGATGGATAAGGTTGGTGTTCGGCTCGATCGCCATTGAGGCTGCAGCCTCCGTGGCGGGGTCTAACCACCCGCCCTTGGTCGGCGCAGTTGGCTCCGAATTAAGGGTCGGAGCGGATGCGGGTGCGGCCTCCAAGACACTATTCGGTGGCAGAGCTAAATTATGCCCATCGTGACAGTGCGACGCACTCGGCAGGGGCTCGAATCCGTCGAAGATCAAGTCTCTGCGGATATCGTCCATGTGGTTTAAGCTTCCAAACCTGACCTGATGTCCAGGGGTGTAGCTTTCAATATGCTCCAGATGGCCAAGCAAATTGGCCCGCAGTGCAAAGCCGCCGAATACAAAAATCTGTCCGGGGAGAAAAGTCTCACCCTGGACTGCATCGCTAACGATGATTGAAGGAGCCATCAAGCCTGATGATGACGACATAGAGGAACTCTCAATGAAAGCACCAATGTCGGTGTCAAAACCGGCGGATCTCGGGTAGGGGGTCCCGAACTGTGCGTGTAGACGAATGGTAACAGGAGACAAGGGACACGATGTTTTTACCCAGGTTCGGGCCCTATCGATGGAGGTAAAACCCTACTCCTGCTTGATTAATATTGATGATATGGGTAGTACAAGAGTAGATCTACCACGAGATCAGAGAGGCTAAACCCTAGAAGCTAGCCTATGGTATGATTGTTGTTGTCCTACGGACTAAACCCTCCGGTTTATATAGACACCGGAGGGGGATTGGGTTGCACAGAGTCGGTTACAATGGGAGGAGATCTACATATACGTATTGCCAAGCTTTCCTTCCACGCCAAGGAAAGTCCCATCCGGACACGGAACGAAGTCCTCAATCTTGTATCTTCATAGTCCAACTGTCCGGCCAAAGGTCATAGTCTGGCTGTCCGGACACCCCCTAATCCAGGACTCCCTCATCCACCATGAACATAAATATCGTGGAGGCTACGTTGATTTTGTTTCAACTACATGCGTGAACATGTGCCAAGTCAAGTCACTCGAATCATTCAAAGGAGGATACCACCCTATCATACCACATCACAACCATTTTAATAGCATGTTGGCATGCAAGGTAAACCATTATAAACTCCTAGCTAATTAAGCATGGCATAAGCAACTATAATATCTAATTGTCATTGCAAACATGTTTATTCATAATAGGCTGAATCGGGAATGATGAACTAATCATATTTACAAAAACAAGATAGGTCATGTTCATACCAGGTTCTCTCATCTTAATCAATCCATCATATATCGTCAGTATTGCCTTTCACTTGCACGACCGAACGGTGTGGATAATAATAGTAGTGCACGTGCATTGGACTAAGCTGGAATCTGCAAGCATTCAATTCAAGGGAGAAGACAAGGTAATATGGGCTCTTGGTTAAATAAACAATAATGCATATGAGAGCCACTCAGCATTTTTCATTATGGTCTTCTCCTTTCAACCCCCAAAGAAAAGAAAAGAAATAAAACTATTTACACGGGAAAGCTCCCAACAAGTAAAAGAAGAACGAGAAATCTTTTTGGGTTTTCTTTTAATTACTACTACTACAAGCATGGAAAGTAAACTAGCTAAAAGATACAACTAATTTTTTTGGTTTTTCTTAAGGTTATTTAAACACACAAGAAGAAGGCAAGAAAACAAAATAAACTAGCATGGATAGTACAATGAAAAAGTATGAGCACCGACAACTAGAATGAGTGTGTGAACATTAATGTAATGTCGGTGAGAAATACGTACTCCCCCAAGCTTAGGCTTTTGGCCTAAGTTGGTCTATGCCCATGGATTATAGTTGTAGCTGGGGTTGTACTGAGATGCAGCAACCATTGCCTCACAAGCTGCAGCCTGGAGGCAAGCTGCCTATGTCCTCCTCCCATACTCGTTCGCCTCCTCCTTGGTTATAAAGTATCTCCTTTTTGCCTGAAAGTCAAAGAAACCAGGAGCAGGGAGAGAAATATGGACAGTGTGACGCCTGTCAAAGATTAGTCGGTACTGGAGGAACTGTTCATTCCTCTCTAGAAACTGATGGCTAACCATGGCATTATAATCTAGATAAGCAAGACGCAACTCCCTGTCACTTCCATGTATGGGTATACCAAGATAATTAGCTACACGAGTTGCATAAATCCCACCAAACAAATCTCCACATGTACCATTAAGATGTAGCCTACGTGCAACAATAGCCCCCAAGTTATATTGTTTATCACCTAATACAGCACTCTTGAGGACACTAAGATCAGGAACACACATGTGACATGCCTCATCCTTGCCATTTATGCATCTACCTATAAAGAGAGCAAAATAATGTATAGTAGGGAAATGAATGCTCCCTATGGTAGCTTGTGTGATTTCTCTGGATTCACCCACAGTGATACTAGCAAGAAAGTCTTTATATTCAGATTTACGAGGTTCATTGACATTTCCCCACTACGGGAGTTTACAAGCAGTATTAAAATCTTCTAGGTCCATGGTATATGATTTATCATAAAGATCAAATAAAAAAGTGTGAGAATTGAGTGTAAATGTGAATTTAAACCTTCTCACAAAGGAATCGGTAAGGTAGTAGTGTTGAGGGCACTTATCTAGCATGAAGTCCTCAAGATCAGCATTACGCACATATGCGTCAAATTAATCCTTGATGCCTACTTTGACCATAAACTACTCTGACGGCCATTCACAAGGCCGCACTTGAGCTTCCCTCGGTGGTTCATCATCCTGCTCATGTATTGCGAGCCCGAGTCCTTACTTCCTTGAAGAACCGCCTTGGTACATTTTCCTAGACATATTTCTTCCTCTGAAAAATTTCTGAAAATTTTAGTAACTCAAAATAGAAGTGAACCAAGCTCAACAAAATTGATAGCAACTACTCCCACAAGTGCCTAGAGACTATATCATGCATTAGAACTACTTGGTACCAAATAAATTTGATATTCAAGCTCAAGAACAGGGTCGCCTAGGCAGCAAGAATTCGCAATGAATAAAGCACTAGAACAAAAACTAATTGGACCATTGGAGGAGTCACATACCAAAGAACAATCCCCCAAAGCAGTTTTGTGAGTGGAGCTTTGAGCAAGGAGATCGAAAATGGCAGCAATATGATCTAGAACTCGTGCTTGAGCTGGTTGATGATTTTTTTTGGGGAGGAAGAAGAAGTGTGTGGGTGCAGGAATAAGTGGAGGGGGCCACCATGGGCCCACGAGGCAGGGGGGCGCCCCAAGGGGGTGGGCGCGCCCTGGACCCTCGTGGCCAGGTGCTTGAACCCTCTGATGTGTTCTCAGTGCCAAATATTCTCAAATATTCTAGAAAAAATCATATTTCATTTTTAGGGCATTTGGAGAACTTTTATTTTCGGGGTATTTTTTATTACATGGATAAATCAGAAAACAGACAGAAAATACTATTTTTAATTTATTTAATCTAAATAACAGAAAGTAAAAAGAGGGTATAGAAGGTTGTGCCTTCTAACTTCATCCATCTCATGCTTGTCAAAAGGAATCCACTAACAAGGTTGATCAAGTCTTGTTAACGAACTCATTCCGAATAACATGGAACCGGGGAAATTTTGAATAACACTAGGTTACCTCAACAGGGGTATGCACATCCCCAATAATAAGAATATCATATTTCTTCTTGACAGTAGGAAGAGGAAATTCAAAACCTCCAATAATAATCGATGGAATTTTTCCAATAGAATTGATACTGTGAACTTCAGGGTGTTTCCTCAGAAAGTGTACCGTATGCTCATTACCATTAACATGAAAAGTGACATTGCCTTTGTTGCAATCAATAACAGCCCCTGTAGTGTTCAAAAAGGGTCTACCAAGGATAATCGACATACTATCGTCCTCGGGAATATCAAGAATCACAAAGTCCGTTAAGATAGTAACGTTTGCAACCACAACAGGCACATCTTCACAAATATCGATAGGTATAGCAGTTGATTTATCGGCCATTTGCAAAGATATTTCAGTAGGTGTCAACTTATTCAATTCAAGTCTACGATATAATGAGATAGGCATAACACTAACACCGGCTCCAAGATCACATAAAGCAGTTTTAACATAGTTTCTTTTAATGGAGCATGGTATAGTTGGTACTCCTGGATCTCCTAGTTTCTTAGGTATTCCACCCTTAATAGTATAATTAGCAAGCATGGTGGAAATTTTCAGCTTCTGGTATCTTTCTTTTATTTGTAACAATATCTTTCATGTACTTAGCATAAGGATTCATTTTAAGCATATCAGTCAAACGCATATGCAAAAAGATAGGTCTAATCATTTCAGCAAAGCGCTCAAAATCCTCATCATCCTTTTCCTTGGATGGTTTAGGAGGAAAAGGCACGGGTTTCTGAACCCATGGTTCTCTTTCTTTACCGTGCTTCCTAGCAACAAAGTCTCTCTTATCATAACGTTGATTCTTTGATTGTGGGTTATCAAGATCAACAGCAGGTTCAACCTCTACATCATTATTATTGCTAGGTTGAGCATCAACATGAACATTATCATTAACATTATCACTAGGTTCATGTTCATCACTAGATTGTGTTTCAGCATCAGAAATAGAAATATCATTGAGATTCTCAGGTGCGTCTACAACAGGTTCACTAGAAGCATGCAAAGTCCTATCACTTTTCTTCTTCTTCTTAGAAGGACTAGGTGCATCTACATTATTTCTCTGAGAATCTTGCTTAATTCTCTTAGGGTGGCCCTCAGGATACAAAGGTTCCTGAGTCATTTTACCACCTCTAGTCATAACTCTAACAGCATTATCATTTTCCTTATCATTTAATTCATTGAGAAAATCATTTTGAGCTTTAAGCACTTGTTCTACTTGAGTGGTAACCATAGAAGCATGTTTACTAATGAGTTTAAGTTCACCTTTAACTCTAGACATATAATCACTCAAGTGTCCAATCATATAAGCATTACTTTTCAATTGTCTACCAACATAAGCATTGAAATTTTCTTGTTTAGCCATAAAGTCATCAAACTCATCCAAGCATTGGCTAGCAAACTTAGTAGACAGGATTTCAACTTTATCATATCTATAGAGACAATTTACCTCTACTACCTGTGTCGGGTTATCAAGACCACGTATTTCTTCAATAGGTGGTATATTAAGGCCATGTATTTCTTCAACAGGAGGTAAATTCTTAATATCTTTAGCTTTAATACCATTTTCTTTCATAGATTTCTTTGCCTCTTGCATATCTTTAGGACTAGAAATAGAACACCCCTTTTCTTCGGAGTTGGCTTAGGAGTTGGTTCAGGAAGTGTCC
Organism: Triticum aestivum; assembly: GCF_018294505.1. Taxonomy (NCBI): domain Eukaryota; kingdom Viridiplantae; phylum Streptophyta; class Magnoliopsida; order Poales; family Poaceae; genus Triticum; species Triticum aestivum. The sequence continues at coordinate 322,834,887 of NC_057806.1, read as the reverse complement.
AATTATTTTCATTAGTCAACATATTATTCAATAACAATTTAGTTTGATCAACAGTGCTTCCCTGAAAACATAACCAACACAACTATCCAGGTGGTCTCTGGAAGCATCGGTTAGTCCATTATAAAAGATATCAAGTATTTCATTTTTCTTGAGAGGATGATCAGGCAAAGCATTAAGTAATTGGAGAATCCTCCCCCAAGCATGTGGGAGACTCTCTTCTTGAATTTGCACAAAATTATATATTTCCCTTAAAGCAGCTTGTTTCTTATGAGCAGAGAAATATTTAGCAAAGAAGTAATAAATCATATCCTGGGAACTACGCACACAACCAGGATCAAGAGAGTTAAACCATGTTTTAGCATCACCCTTTAATGAGAATGGAAATATCTTAAGGATATAATAGTAGCGAGTTTTATCATCATTAGTGAATAGGGTGGCTATATCATTCAATTTAGTAAGATGTGCCACAACAGTTTCAGATTCATAGCCATAGAAAGGATCAGATTCAACCAAAGTAATTATCTCAGGGTCGGCAGAGAAATCATAATCCTTATCAGTAACACAGATAGGTGAAGTAGCAAAAGTAGGGTCATATTTCATTCTAGCATTCAGAGACTTTTGTTTCAGCTTAGCTAATAACTTCTTAAGATCAGATCTATCATTGCAAGCAAGAAAATCCCTAGCAATTTCTTCATCCATAACATAACCCTCAGGCACAACAGGCAATTCATATCTAGGGGGAGAATCTTCATCATCACTTACATCAATATTATCAGTTTCAATAGTTTCGTTCTCTCTAGCCCTAGCAAGTTGTTCATCAAGAAATTCACCTAATGGCACAGTAGTATCAAGCATAGAAGTAGTTTCATCATAAGTATCATGCATAGTAGAAGTGGCATCATCAATAACATGCGACATATCATAATTAATAGCAGAAGTAGGTTTAGGTGTTGCAAGTTTACTCAAAACAGAAGGAGAATCAAGTGCAGAGCTAGATGGCAGTTCCTTACCCCCCCCCCCCTCGTAGTTGAGGGAAAAATCTTAGTTCTTTCGTCTTTCAAGTTCCTCATAGTGATCAGTAGATATAAATCCCAAGTGACTCAAAGAATAGAGCTATGCTCCCCGGCAACGGCGCCAGAAAATAGTCTTGATAACCCACAAGTATAGGGGATCGCAACAGTTTTCGAGGGTAGAGTATTCAACCCAAATTTATTGATTCGACATAAGGGGAGCCAAAGAATATTCTCAAGTATTAGCAGTTGAGTTGTCAATTCAACCACACCTGGATAACTTAATATTTGCAACAAAGTATTTAGTAGCAAAGTAGTATGGAAGTAACAGTAACAGTGGCAAAAGTAGCAGTAGCAGTTTTGTAGTAATTGTAACAGTGGCAACGGTAAAGTAACTAAGCAAAGAGCAATATGTGAAAAGCTCGTAGGCATTGGATCAGTGATGGATAATTATGTCGGATGCGATTCGTCATGTAATAGTTATAACATAGGGTGACACAGAACTAGCGCCAGTTCATCAATGTAATGTAGGCATGTATTCCGAATATAGTCATAAGTGCTTATGGAAAAGAACTTGAATGACATCTTTTGTCCTACCCTCCCGTGGCAGCGGGGTCCTATTGGAAACTAAGGGATATTAAGGCCTCCTTTTAATAGAGTACTGGACCAAAGCATTAACACTTAGTGAATACATGAACTCCTCAAACTACGGTCATCACCAGTAAGTATCCCGATTATTGTCACTTTGGGGTTAACGGATCATAACACATAATAGGTGACTATAGACTTGCAAGATAGGATCAAGAACTCACATATATTCATGAAAACATAATAGGTTCAGATCTAAAATCATGGCACTCGGGCCCTAGTGACACGCATTATGCATAGCAAATTCATAGCAACATCAACCTCAGAACATAGTGGACACTAGGGATCAAACCCTAACAAAACTAACTCGATTACATCGTAAATCTCATCCAACCCATCACCATCCAGCAAGCCTACAATGGAATTACTCACGCATAGCAGTGAGCATCATGAAATTGGTGATGGAGGATGGTTGATGATGACGACGGCGATGGATTCCCCTCTCCGGAGCCCCGAACGGACTCCAGATCAGCCCTCCCGAGAGAGTTTAGGGATTGGCGGTGGCTCCGTATTGTAAAATGCAATGAATCCTTCTCTCTAATTTTTTTCTCCCCGAACGTGAATATATGGAATTGGAGTTGACATCGGTGGAGCTTCAAGGGGCCCACGAGGCAGGGGGCGCACCCTAGGGGGGCACACCCCCACCCTCGTGGATAGGGTGTGGGCCCCCTGACGTTGATTCTTTCGCCAATAGTTTTTATTAAATCCAAAAAGTTGCTCCGTGGATTTTCAGGTCATTCCGAGAACTTTTACTTCTGCACAAAAATAACACCATGGCAGTTCTGGTGAAAACAGCTTCAGTCCGGGTTAGTTCCATTCAAATCATGCAAGTTAGAGTCCAAAATAAGGGCAAAAGTGTTTGGAAAAGTAGATACGACGGAGACGTATCAACGTGATGATCGGACATGGTTTAGTTGATATGGATCACGTGATCATTTAGATGACTAGATGGATGTCTATCTAAGTGGGAGTTCTTAAGTAATATGATTAATTGAACTTAAATTTATCATGAACTTAGTCCTTATAGTTTTTTGCATATATATGTTGTTGTAGATCAATGGCCCGTGCTACCATTCCCTTGAATTTAATGCTTTCCTAGAGAAAGCTAAGTTGAAAGATGATGGTAGCAACTACACGGACTGGGTCCGTAACTTCAGGATTATCCTCATTGCTGCACAGAAGAATATGTCAAGAAGCACCGCTAGGTGCAAGGCCCATTGGAGGAGCAACTCCGGACGTTATGAACGTCTGGCAAACTAAAACTGATGACTACTCGACAGTTCAGTGTGCCATGCTTTACGGCTTAGAATCGGGACTTCAAAGACGTTTTGAATGTCATGGAGCATACAAGATGTTCCAAGAGTTGACGTTAATATTTCAAGCAAATATCCGAGTTGAGATATATGAAGTCTCCAACAAGTTTTATAGTTGCAAGATGGAGGAGAACAGTTTTGTCAATGAACAGATACTCAGAATGTCTGGGTACCATAACCACTTGACTCAGCTGGGAGTTAATTTTCCTGATGATAGTGTCATTAATAGAGTTCTTCAATGTGATATCCTGGCTTATTAGGGATGGTAGACTACTCATATCAATAAGGAATTCCTTCTTTTCCGGGAGCCCATTCGGACAGAACTCCAAAGTTAAGCGTGCTCAGCTTGGAGTAGTGTCAGGATGGGTGACCGACCGAGAAGTTGCTCCCGGGTGCGCACGAGTGAGGACAAAGTGCGCAGAAAAGACTAGTATTGATCTGTGGGGCCAGTCTAGATCCCGCCAGGAGTAACGATCGCCGGCGGGTGTGCCCGGGGCGTTACAATTTGGTATCGGAGCCGACCCTTGCGGTTACACGGATGGTTGCGGACAGGTGCGTGGTCATGTTGTTCATGACGTTTGTGACCCGTCGTGGCACCCGGCATGGCACATGTACCGGACTGGAAGCACAGACGTTTGTGCCAAGAGGGAACGTTCCTGTGGCCCGACGAGGACGTCGATTCCTCTGAGTGGGGGTGCATGTGATAGCATGGCTTATTAGGGATGGTAGACTACTCATATCAATAAGGAATTCCTTCTTTTCCGGGAGCCCATTCGGACAGAACTCCAAAGTTAAGCGTGCTCAGCTTGGAGTAGTGTCAGGATGGGTGACCGACCGGGAAGTTGCTCTCGGGTGCGCATGAGTGAGGACAAAGTGCACAGAAAAGACTAGTATTGATCTGTGGGGCCAGTCTAGATCCCGCTAGGAGTAACGACCACCAGCGGGTGTGTCCGGTGCGTTACATTCAATCACTACCACCAAGCTATAAAGGCTTCGTGATGAACTATAAGATGCAAGGGATGGAAAAGACAATTCTCGAGCTCTTCGTGATGCTTAAGGCTGTAGAGGTAGAAATCAAGAAGGACCATCAAGTGTTGATGGTTAACAAGACCACTAGTTTCAAGAAAAAGGGCAAAGGGAAGAAGGGGAACTTCAAGAAGAATAGCAAGCAAGTTGCCGCTCAAGGGAAGAAGCCCGAGTTTGGACCTAAGCGTCAAACTGAGTGCTTCTACTGCAAAGGGACTAGTCACTTGAAGCGGAACTGCCCCAAGTATTTGGTGGATAAGAAGGATGGCAAACTGAAAGGTATATTTAATATACATGTCATTGATGTGTACCTTACTAATGCTCGTAGTAGCGCTTGGGTATTTGATACTGGTTTTGTTGCTCATATTTGCAACATGAAACAGGGGCTACGGATTAAGCGAAGATTGGCTAAGGACGAGGTGACGACGCGCGTCGGAAATGGCTCCAAGGTCGATGTGATCGCCGTCGGCACGCTACCTCTACATCTACCTTTGGGATTTGTTTTAGACCTGAATAATTGTTATTTGGTGCCAACATTGAGCATGAACACTATATCTGGATCTTGTTTGATGCGAGACGGTTATTCGTTTAAATCAGAGAATAATGGTTGTTCTATTTATATGAGTAATATCTTTTATGGTCATGCACCCTTGATGAGTGGTCTATTTTTGTTGAATCTCGATCGTAGTGATACACATATTCATAATATTGAAGCTAAAAGATGCAAAGTTAATAATGATACTGCAACTTATTTGTGGCACTGCCGTTTAGGTCATATTGGTGTAAAGTGCATGAAGAAACTCCATGCTGATGGGCTTTTGGAATCACTTGATTATGAGTCACTTGATGCTTGCGAACCATGCCTCATGGGCAAGATGACTAAGACTCCGTTCTCCGGAACAATGGAGTGAGCCACTGACTTATTGGAAATAATACATACTGATGTATGCGGTCCGATGAGTGTTGAGGCTCGCGGCGGGTATCGTTATTTTCTGACCTTCGTAGATGATTTGAGCAGATATGGGTATATCTACTTAATGAAACATAAGTCTCAAACATTTGAAAAGTTCAAACAATTTTAGAGTGAAGTGGAAAATCATCGTAACAAGAAAATAAAGTTTCTATGACCTGATCGTGGAGGTGAATATTTGAGTTATGAGTTTGGTCTTCATTTGAAACAATGTGGAATAGTTTCGGAAATCACGCCACCTGGAACACCACAGTGTAATGGTGTGTCTAAACGTCGTAACCGTACTTTATTAGACATGGTGCAATCTATGATGTCTCTTACTGATTTACCACTATCGTTTTGGGGTTATGCTTTAGAGATGGCTGCATTCACGTTAAATAGGGCACCATCTAAATCCATTGAGACGACACCATATGAATTGTGGTTTGGCAAGAAACCTAAGCTTTCGTTTCTTAAAGTTTGGGGTTGCGATGCTTATGTGAAAAAGCTCCAACCTGATAAGCTCGAACCCAAATCGGAGAAATGCGTCTTCATAGGATAACCAAAGGAAATTGTTGGGTACACCTTCTATCACAGGTCTGAAGGCAAGATATTCGTTGCTAAGAATGGATCCTTTCTAGAGAAGGAGTTTCTCTCGAAAGAAGTGAGTGGGAGGAAAGTAGAACTTGATGAGGTAATTGTACCTTCTCCCGAATTGGAAAGTAGTTCATCCACAAAAATCAGTTCCAGTGATGCCTACACCAATTAATGAGGAAGTTAATGAGGATGATCATGAAACTTTAAATCAAGTTACTACTGAACCTCATAGGTCAACCAGAGTATGTTCCACACCAGAGTGGTACGGTAATCCTGTTCTGGAAGTCATGTTGTTAGACCATGACAAACCTACGAACTATGAGGAAGCGATGATGAGCCCAGATTCCACGAAATGGCTTGAGGCCATGAAATCTAAGATGGGATCCATGTATGTGAAAAAAGTGTGGACTTTGGTTGACTTTCCCGGTGATCGGCAAGCCATAGAGAATAAATTGATCTTCAAGAAGAAGACTGAAGCTGACGGTAATGTTACTGTCTACAAAGCTCGACTTGTGGCGAAAGGTTTTCTACAAGTTTAAGGGGTTGACTACGATGAGACCTTCTCACCCGTAGCGATGCGTAAGTCTGTCTGAATCATGTTAGCAATTGCCGCATTTTCTGATTATGAAATTTGGCAAATGGATGTCAAAACTACATTCCTTAACGGATTTCTTAAATAAGAGGTGTATATGGTGCAACCAAAAGGTTTTCTCGATCCTAAAGGTGCTAACAAAGTGTGCAAGCTCCAATGATCCATTTATGGACTGGTGCAAGCATCTCGGAGTTGGAATATATGCTTTGATAGTGTGATCAAAGGATATGGTTTTATACATACTTTTGGAGAAGTGTGTATTTACAAGAAAGTGAGTGGGAGCACTGTAGCATTTCTAATATTATATGTGGATGACATATTGTTGATTGGAAATAATACAGAATTTCTGGATAGCATAAAAGGATACTTGGATAAGAATTTTTCAATGAAAGACCTCGGTGAAGCTGATTATATATTGGGCATCAAGATCTATAGAGATAGATCAAGACGCTTAATTGGACTTTCACGAAGCACATACCTTGATAAAGTTTTGAAGAAGTTCAAAATGGATCAGTCAAAGAAAAGCTTCTTCCCTATGTTACAAGGTGTGAAGTTGAGTCAGACGCAATGCCTGACCACTGCAGAAGATAGAGAGAAATGAAAGTCATTCCCTATGCCTCAGCCATAGGTTCTATCATGTATGCAATGTTATGTACCAGACCTGATGTTTGCCTTGCTACAAGTTTAGCAGGGAGGTACCAAAGTAATTGAGGAGTGGATCACTTGACAGCGGTAAAGAACATCCTGAAATACCTGAAAAGGACTAAGGATATGTTTCTCATTTATGGAGGTGACAAAGAGCTTGTCGTAAATGGTTACGTCGATGAACACTAATCCGGATGACTCTAAGTCGCAAACCGGATGCGTATTTATATTGAATGGTGGAGCTGTTAGTTGGTGCAGTTCCAAGCAGAGCGTCGTGGCGGGATCTACATGTGAAGTGAAGTACATAGCTGCTTCGGAAGCAGCAAATGAAGGAGTCTGGATGAAGGAGTTCATATCCGATCTAGGTGTAATACCTAGTGCATCAGGTCCAATGAAAATATTTTGTGACAATACTGGAGCAATTGCCTTAGCGAAGGAATCTAGATTTCACAAGAGAACCAAACACATCAAGAGACGCTTCAACTCCATCCGCAATCAAGTCAAGGAAGGAGACATATATATTTGCAAAATACATACGGATCTGAATGTTGCAGACCCATTGACTAGCTTCTTCCATGAGCAAAACATGATCAGCACCAAGACTCCATGGGTGTTAGAATCATTACTATGTAAACTAGATTATTGACTCTAGTGCAAGTGGGAGACTGAAGGAAATATGCCCTAGAGGCAATAATAAAGTTGTTTTTATATTTCCTTATATCATGATAAATGTTTATTATTCATGCTAGAATTGTATTAACCGGAAACTTGATACACGTGAATACATAGACAAAACAAAGTGTCCCTAGTATGCCTCTACTTAACTAGCTCGTTAATCAAAGATGGTTAAGTTTCCTAACCATAGACATGTGTTGTCATTTGATGAACGCGATCACATCATTAGGAGAATGATGTGATGGACAAGACCCATCCGTTAGCTTAGCATAATGATCGTTAAGTTTTATTGCTATTACTTTCTTCATGACTTATACATATTCCTCTAACTATGAAATTATGCAACTCCCGAATACCGGCGGAACACCTTGAGTGCTATCAAATGTCACAACTTAACTGGGTGATTATAAAGATGCTCTACAGGTGTCTCCGAAGGTGTTTGTTGGGTTGGCATAGATCAAGATTAGGATTTGTCACTCCAAGTATCGGAGAGGTATCTCTGGGCCCTCTCGGTAATGCACATCACTATAAGCCTTGCAAGCAATGTGACTAATGAGTTAGTTGTGGTATGATGCATTACAGAACGTGTAAAGAGAATTGCCGGTAACGAGATTGAACTAGGTATGATGATACCGAAGATCGAATCTCGGGCAAGTAACATACTGATGACAAAGGGAATAGCGTATGTTGTCATTGCGATTTGACCGATAAAGATCTTCATAGAATATGTAGGGACCAATATGAGCATGCATGTTCCGCTATTGGTTATTAAAAGGATCGAGAAGAGGTGTCTATAGGGGGGTGAATAGACCCTTAACACACTGAGGGAGTCCTGGATTAGGGGGTATCCGGACAGCCAGACTATATCCTTTGGCCGGACTATTGGACTATGAAGATATAAGATTGAAGACTGTGTCCCGTGTCTGGATGGGACTCTCCTTGGCGTGGAAGGAAAGCTTGGCAATATGGATATGTAGATCTCCTTCCTTGTAACCGACTCTGTGTAACCCTAGCCCCCTCCAGTGTCTATATAAACCGGAGGGTTTAGTCCGAAGGACCAAGAACAATCATACCATAGGCTAGCTTCTAGGGTTTAGCCTCTTTGATCTCGTGGTAGATCAACTCTTGTAATACTCATATCATCAAGATTAATCAAGCAGGAGTAGGGTTTTACCTCCATTGAGAGGGCCCGAACCTGGGTAAAAACATCGTGTCCCTCGTCTCCTGTTACCATCCGCCTAGACGCACAGTTCGGGACCCCCTATCCGAGATCCGCCGGTTTTGACACCGACATTGGTGCTTTCATTTAGAGTTCCACTGTGCTGTCACCGTAAGGAAGGATGCCTCGTCTTGTTGTTAAAGACAACATTACCGCCGGGGGAGCCCTGGCTGTCGGCCTAACTCTTCGGCTAGGCAGTTCCATCATGATCGCCCGTTCGGCTACTGCACCGACGATGACTTCTCGGGTCATCGAAAACAGCCTCCACGTCGGCTCGGACTTTGCCGAGCAGATGGATCCAATGGAGCTCTCTTCCCTAAACGAGCTCTTGGATCGCATCGCCTCCTTGGTTGTCGCTACGGACTATGATCGGATTGGTCTTAAACCCGATCAAAGGGAGATTAACTCTCCACTGGTCACCCATCATATTGCGGTGGTGGTGGAACAATGCGGCGATTCTTCCTCTATCTTGAGGACTAACTATGTGCGGATTCCTAAGCTCTCCGAGCCGGATACCCGTTTACGGGAGGACATCACCCAAGCCCTGAACCTAGAGTCAGGCAGCGGGCCATACTTATCAGGCAACATCCCGGAACCCGAACTTCCAAGATCGGGAACTCCTCGGCCCCTGGGTCTTAGATCGGGTAAGGGTTCAGACTCAAATCCACCCACCCACCCAAACATAAACGATCTTTCCCGCATCAGGCAAGAGCCCCATGAAACAATACATCATTATTGGGCCAGATTCCTCCTTATGATGAACAAGGTTAAGGACTGTCATGAGGAAGACGCAGTCTCATTTTTCTGCAATAATTGCACAGACAAGGGAATCCTTAACGCCATAAGTCGCCGTGACATATCACGCTTCGCTGACTTGGCGTCCATAGTACGAAAGTACTGTGCGATGGAAAGCGCCTGGAAAACCGAAACGAAATTTTGGGATAATCCGGCTCCGAATATATACCCAGTCCGAAGTAAAAGGGTGCACTATCATAAGACACCCGAGTTAATTACAAAGAAGCAAAAACCCTCTACAGGGCGTGGAACCGTATTGGAGGGATGGCTCAACGGACCCTGCAAAATTCATAGTACGGCGGATACCATACCAACACGCAGCCTTAGAGCATGTTGGGTACTCCGGCAGGTGGCCAAAAGTGGTGAGGATCTTATTATCCCAGATACCACAGAGCACCATCCCGGGGATAACAATACGGTATTAACAGTCTTTGAGACCTTCGCATCAAATAAAAGCGCAAGCGAACACTCCGCGGCCTTGCCGAAATCTTCCACGTGGCAGCAATAAATGCATGGAGTGACACGGCTATTACCTTCAATGCCAGTAACGAACCTAAATTCCGAACAGCCCGAGCACCAGCTGCACTGGTCCTCAGTCCAATTGTGGACAGCTTTCGACTCACCAAAGTACTCATGGACGGTGGCAGTGGAGTAAACCTCATTTATGAGGAAACTCTTCAAAAAATGGAAATAGACTGGAACCGCATTGAGCGAAGTAGCACAACCTTCAGAGGAATCATCCCCAGTCGGGAAGCACGCTGTGCTGGGAAAATCACACTAGATGTGGTATTTGGCACGCCGGAGAACTATAGGTCCGAAGAAATTACATTCCAAGTGGCCCCGTTCAGTAGCGGATACCACGCCTTTTAGGGCGGGAGGCGTTCACGATCTTCCAAGACATACCCCATTACGGGTACATGAAGCTGAAAATGTCCGGGCCCAACGGAATCATCACTCTCGCTAGTGATCCGGACACAGCACTCCGCGCCGAAAACAAAACAGCCGCATTGGCCCTTGAGGAATTATCCGAAGCCCTTGCGGCCGAGGAATTAACTGTGCTGCACTCCACAGTGGACAGGGACGACGTGATACTTGACAAGAGATCCAAGTCCACCTCTTTTAAACTAGCGGATGAAATAGTCAAATTCCAAGTCCACCCAACGGACCCTACAAAAACATCCTCCATCGGGGCACAGTTAAACCCCGCCGTGGATGCCGCATTACGAGAGTTCCTGCGCGAGAATTGGGACATATTCGCCTGGCATCCCTCATATATGCCAGGAATCCCACGCAGGCTGGCCGAGCACAGCCTTAATATTCTAAAGGGATTCAAGCTGGTCAAGCAGACTCTTCGGCGTTTCTCTGAACCTAAGAGACAAGCTATGGGAGAGGAACTAGCCAAGTTATTGGAGGCCGGATTCATTAAAGAAATAAAACACCCAGACTGGCTACCAAACCTGGTGATGGTACCAAAGAAGGACAAATCCTGGCGCCTATGTGTCGATTTCAAGGACCTCAACAAGGCTTGCCCAAAGGATCCCTTCCCCCTCCCCCACATCGATCAAATTATCAATGCTACCGCAGGACACGATTCATTGTGTTTCCTCGACGCATACTCCGGCTACCACCAAATCAAGATGGCGGAGTCCGACCAAGCCGCAACGGCATTTATCACACCATACGGCCCCTTCTGCTTCAACACAATGCCTTTTGGGCTCAAAAACGTCGGCGCAACATATCAGCGCATGATTCAGACATGTCTGGAGAAACAGATCGGCAAAATAGTGGAGGCATACATAGATGATGTGGTTGTCAAAACCAAACACGTCGATTCTCTAATAGACGACTTGAGGCTCACATTCGACAACCTTCGAACATACGACATCAAGCTCAATCCGGAAAAATGCGTTTTCGGTGTACCAGCCGGAAAGCTCCTGAGCTTCATTGTCTCCAGCAGAGGAATTGAAGCAAATCCGGCCAAAATCCGAGCTCTGTCACAGTTGGCTATCCCAACGGACCTCAAACAAATCCAGAAATTAACCGGATGTGTGGCGGCTCTAAGCCGCTTTATCTCCCGCTTAGGAGAAAAGGCCTTACCCCTTTATCGCCTCCTTCGGCGCACCAAGCACTTCGAGTGGACGGATGCTGCCACAGCCGGATTGGAAGAAATAAAAGCCATACTGGCAACCAACCCAATCCTGGCCGTGCCAAACATCGGCGAACCAATGCTGTTGTACATTGCGGCAACTCATCAGGTTGTAAGCGCAGTGCTCGTCGTCGAATGAGAAACGGACGGACATAAATTCCCCCTTCAAAAGCCGGTCTATTATGTATCCACTGTCCTCACTCCATGCAAATCACGGTACCCACATTATCAAAAGATAGCCTATGTGGTATTCATCACATCCTGGAAGCTGCAACACTACTTTCAAGAGTGTTCAATTACAGTGGCCTCGGAAGTGCCACTTAATGATATTATAAACAACCGCGACGCCACGGGCCGGATTGCCAAATGGACCATTGAGCTCCTCCCGTTCGACATAACAACAAACCTCGGCGAGCCATTAAGTCGCAAGTATTGGCCGACTTTGTCACCGAATGGACGGAAGTCAAACTCCCTAAAGAGTACGGCGCATACTCCAATTGGATCATGCACTTCGACGGCTCCAAAATGCTGGCTGGTCTGGGGGCTGGCGTCGTCCTGACATCCCCAACCGGAGATACAGTTCAATACATACTCAAGATACTGTATACAGACTCCAACAACGCAGCCGAATACGAGGCCCTGTTACATGGTCTTCGGATGGCAGTTTCCATGGGCATTCGACGCCTGGAGGTGTGTGGGGATTCGAACCTCGCAATATCCAAATAAATGGAGACTTCGATGGCAAGGATCCGAAAATGGCGGCCTATCGCAACGCCGTCCTAAAGATGTCAGCTCGGTTCGAGGGGCTCGAATTTCACCATGTGGCTCAGGAAAACAATCAGGCGGCGGATATCCTCGCCCGCATCGGTGCAAAACGCGATGCGGTCCCCGCCAACATCTTTTTGGAGAGGTTGTTTAAGCCATCCGTGGTAGGGGAAGGGGACACCGATAACAATAGTCCGAACCCGGCCACAATGCCCGATACAAAAACTCTGACTTAATCGGAGGCTCTGCCACCGAAATAACACCTTCAGCCCACGTAATAATGGCCATCATCGCCCCGTGGACAGAACCATTCCTGGCCTACCTAACTAGGCAGGAACTTCCCGAGGACCAAAATGAGGCATGCTGCATAGTGTGGCGATCTAAAGCCTACAGGGTCCACGAGGGAGAGCTGTATAAGAAAAGCACTACCGAAGTCCTTCAAAGGTGCATCTCCGAATAGGAAGGGTGGAAGCTTTTGGCAGAAATTCACGCCGGACTCAGCGGCCACCACGCTGCAGCCAGGGCCCTTGTAAGCAAGGCCTTCCGTACAGGTTTTTATTGCCCGACGGCCCGGGCAGATGCACGGGACATGGTCCAACGCTGCGTTGGTTGCCAACTTTTTGCAAACCAAAGCCATATGCCACCTACCGCCCTCCAAACAATCCCCATTACCTGGCCCTTCGTGGTCTGGGGGCTTGACATGGTTGGACCCCTTAAAGGGGGAACCCATAAGAAAAAATACTTACTGGTCATGGTGGATAAATTCACCAAATGGATAGAAGCCAAACCTGTTAAAACAGCTGAATCCGGACCGGTGATAGACTTAATATCCGGGGTTGTACACCGTTATGGCGTCCCCCGCAGCATCATCACTGACAACGGCACGAACTTCACGGCCGACGAGGTAAAACTCTGGTGCAGCAACATGGGCATCAAGCTCGATTATGCTTCTGTCTATCACCCACAAACTAATGGTCAAGTTGAGCGAGCAAATGGTCTTATCATGAGCGGCATCAAACCTGGACTAGTGCGGTCCTTAAAGGAATCTAACACGCACTGGGTAGAGGAGCTCGACTCCGTACTCTGGGGGCCGCGGACCACGTCGAATCATACTACTGGATACACACCCTTCTTTATGGTGTACGACGCAGAGGCGGTTCTGCCCTGCGACATAATTCATGACTCACCTCGAGTGCGCATGTACGAAGAAAGAGAGGCCGGGCTCGATCGGCAGGACAGTCTAGACACCCTGGAGGAGGAGCGCGACGTGGCAAAAGCCAGTTCCACATTCTATCAGCAACAGGCTCGAAGATACCAAAGCAGAGAAGTACGGGCCAAAACTTATAACATTGGCGAGCTAGTCCTACGCCTACCGGAGAAGAAAAAGACCAAGCTCGAGCCCAAATGGGAAGGTCCCTTCATTAATAACCAAGTTCTGACCAGTGGAGCGTACCGTCTGCGGGATGCATCGGATAATCGACTTGAGCCAAACCCATGGAACGCAGCCAGGCTCTGAAGGTTCTACGCCTAGTGCCGGACTCTATGTTCGTCTCCTTCCTCTGTCCATTTTTTGCATATACATTATCTGTCTTTTCTTTCTTTCTTTATTCTTTTTCTTTCTGAAGGCCTTCAAGGGCCAACTTGTGCCTTGCTTGCACACTATTGACACGCTAACCATGCTCATTATACCTGGGGGCTTCTTACACAGAAGCTTAATTATTTATCTCGGCTTCATGCCCCACACATGTGTTATTCTTCCGCATGTACCTTTTCTTCGCCATTATATGCATCGATATGACTTAAGTTTTGGCCAAGCTGGGTTGCCTGGCTCTTGTATTTATGCCCTACGTTCTCGTTAATTCGGCTAGGGCATAAGGGGAGCACCTCTGCGATTGTTACTGCCGGGTCAGCCGGATGTGTACCTCAGACTGGGTGAAGCCGAAAGCTAGCGTTCTTAAGGGAATATCCGGTCGGTGAACAAAAGATGATTTTTTTTTTCATATGTGCCCCTAGATGTTTTTGCCTGCGTCTCTTCTCGCAGTCCGGACATGCACTTTAGGGCATGCGTACCCAGGGAAAGGAACCCTTAACAGAACTATTCTCCCTGGAAGATGTTTCTTACCACCCATGTAATATAACATAACTAGTTGAATACTTGTCTGTTCAAGCACTAATGACCCCTACGCCTGGTTTCTAGGCATACCCCAGTTCTTATATAACTGAGCAGGTATTCGGATACACTCCGGACTATCGAGTCCCGAGGTTGAAGCGAAAAGGTCCGCCATGACAAATGATTTATAATCCGGCTAGAAGGCATTATACATGTCACTTAGACTGACTAAATTCCTCTTCTATACCATCCAACAGGTTGTCTAGCCTACAATCCTGTTGGGAATACTTTGCGGCTAATTCTACTTGCCCATACACTAAGCTAACGGGGATCTCTTTCCCATCGGGCCCTACAGGTCCGACCTTGGCCATGTGGTTTGGGTCAGCCTTGGTATACCGCGTCTTCACCACGGCCCAGGCTTCCCTGGCACCTTGACGGCAGGCCGATATCTTCCATAATCAGAAGCGCCACCATGCTCCCTTGAGCTTCTCCGCAAGATCTCCAATGCCTGCTGGCAGGGAGACGGATGGCCACAAGGCTTGGGCAATACCTTGCATCACCTGCCGAACTTGTTCGTGCAGTTGTGAGAGCTCGGGTAGAAGATCACCCACAGACCTGGGCATCTCTTCCGCGGGACGACCTGTCAGCATACCTGCAGACATAACTCTGTTAGCCAGCTTCTTCGCCGAACTCTTTTAAGGGTTCGTTCACGCACTTACTGAAAATGCCACGTCGAAGCCGCTTATTCTCCTTCACGGAGTCCGCAAGCTGGGCTCGAACATCTTTCAGTTCCACGCTCAGCTTGGTATTGGCGTCTTGGAGATTGTTTTTCTCCCGCATGACCTTAGTCAGCACGCGTACGCCAGCCTTTAGCTGTCGTACGACATGCTGGTCCTCCGGATTCTCTCCGGAGTCATATGCAATATCTATTGTTAGATTTGCAGCCATGCCGCACACTATATGGTACCTATCATTCTTTCAAACAAGTGTTACCAGCTGGGGCCTTTTCAGGTTCCTTCAATGCGGCAACGGCGGCCCGAAGTTGGGTCTTGCATTCCTCCGGCTCCTGTGACAGTCGAGTATTATTCTCTGTAAGAACCTGCACAATGAATGATCCTTAAATCAGTTGTGCCAACTGTTTCAAGTCTTAGGGGCTACTGATATATATAATCATCAAATTTTCTTACCCGTACATCCTTTACATACTGGTTTGTGGCTCTGGCTAGACCATTTTGAGCAGTACGGATGTATGCATCTCCTGAGTTGAATGCATCAAATGCCTCTTTGGAGAAACAAGCGTCACGGAGTACGGCTCGGCGACGCCTGTGATTCATGGCGCTCTCCACTTCGGAATTCGTAGCGGATATCTTATCCGCATCCTTTGTAGAAGGAGCATCCGGCGCGTGCCTCATGTTAGCTTCCGCCTCTGTGTCCGGCCCTAGAGCTCGACTAGTAGAGGCGTGATCGGCGACCTCTTCGGATATAGTCCGGCGAGCGTTCTTCCTTCTAGGAAACACGGGTGTTATTATGTTTTTAAGGACGACAACCACGGAGTGAGGTGTTGCATCATACCTCTGCACCGGCGTCTCCGTCCGAACCGCCTTCCTTTTTAGCCTGTCCGGCCTCGGAGCCCCTTGTTGGCGAGTCGCCGCAGGCTCGGCATGGCGTCCCGAGGGCCTTCCCTGTAAAACACCGTTTGTATACGGTAGGTGAAGTGCATAAAAGGAAATCCTTTTCAAAGGTTGGGACTCTAGTCTCATTTACCTGCGAGGCTGGGAGTAGCCCAGGGTAGTCAGCTATAATGGCCACCATGGTGTCATCACATCTTAGCTGATAGAAAATCCTATCAATCAGCTCCACGAATATGTTCGGATCCTCTTTGAGGCCGGGGTCGAGGGCCCGTTCAGGATCCTTCGGTTGTGGAGGCAGGCTATTGATCTCCCCTACCGCCTTACGCAGTTCCTGCGATGAAACGGCAAGGTAAATATTTATCATGAAAACATGGGAAGGATGGAAGTAAAAAAGAGCGGAAGCTCACCCAGCTTCGAGGGTTGTTCATGGAGAATCCATCCCGTGGCTTGATGCAGAGGAACTCCTCTTCTTCCCCCTTATACAGATCGGATAGAACTTCTGATAGAGCAGCAACTGAGTCCGGTCCTTTGCGCCCGCAGCGAGTGGCATCATCTTCCCCGTTGAAGTGGGGTGGCCTCGATATTGAAGTGGCTACACCCCCTGCATAATGCATATTGCCATAACCTCGGTTACGGTCAGTCCTGATTTGGCCAGCAACTTTATCCGGCCCATCAGATAAAATACGTCTCTATCATCTTCCTCCTGAGGGCTCCGTGGGTGCCAGCTTAGGCGTTTCTTCAAAGGGGCGTTGTCGAACTCAGGAAGACCAATCCAGATTGGATCCGGGAGGGGAACATCTTCCATATAAAACCACTCTGAAGGCCAGTCCTCGGACATCTTCTTCGGGGTACCGGATAGGTATCCGATCCTGGCGATGCGCCATACTTTGGCTCCGCCCACTTGATATATTGACCCCCTCTGTGTATGGGGCACAAGGCAGAACAACTTCTTCCACAACGTGAAATGAGCTTCGCAGCCCAGAAACAGCTCGCAAAGGGCTACGTAACCAGCGATGTGCAGTATGGAGGCAGGGGTGAGGTTGTGCAACTGGAGGCCGTAGAACTCCAGGAGCCCTCAGAGAAATAGATGGATTGGAAAGCCGAGTCCCCTTAACAAATAAGGGACAAGGCATACCCACTCTCCCTTAGAGGGGTTTGGAAAGCTCTCTGCTTGCTCCCCGCCATTATAGGTGGCGAGCCTGGCTCGAACCGGGACCATATACGCTGGAGGGAGGAATCCCTGGGTCTGTAGCTTCACTAATTGACTGTGCGGGACGGAACACTTCTCCCAATCTCCGGGCTTGGGGCTGCAGGAGCGAGAGGATGAGCTGCGCTGGCCAGCCATGCTGGCATGGATTTTTTCGGGCGTGCTCTGATGAATGCTCGCTGAGGGAGGATGGTGTGGTTTGGATCTGAGTATCCTCGTCTCTTTAATAGGCAGTTCATTCACATAGCTAGGGTGGTAAATGTAAAAACACCCTAGCTCCTCACATTCGCTTGATACGTGGAAGATGGCCATTATTGGACAAAGAAGCCAAGAAGCGCAACATTTATGAGAAGCTGGACACTATTTAACAGGTACTCAGAGTCTGAAGAAGAACCCGCCTTGCAATGCCGAAGACAATCTACGCGCCGGACTCATCATCATTGAAGCCTGGTTCGGGGGCTACTGAGTCCTGGATTAGGGGGTATCCAGACAGCCGGACTATATCCTTTGGCCGGACTGTTGGACTATGAAGATACAAGATTGGATACTTCGTCCCATGTCCGGATGGGACTCTCCTTGGCGTGGAAGGCAAGCTTGGCAATATGGATATGTAGATCTCCTTCCTTGTAACCGACTCTGTGTAACCCTAGCCCCCTCCGGTGTCTATATAAACCGGAGGGTTTAGTCCGTAGGACCAAGAACAATCATACCATAGGCTAGCTTCTAGGGTTTAGCCTCTTCGATCTCGTGGTAGATCAACTCTTGTAATACTCATATCATCAAGATCAATCAAGCAGGAGTAGGGTTTTACCTCCATCGAGAGGGCCCGAACCTGGATAAAAACATCGTGTCCCCCGTCTCCTGTCACCATCTGCCTAGACGCACATTTTGGGACCCCCTACCCGAGATCCGCCGGTTTTGACACCGACACACACAAAGTTGGCAGTTTTTAAGTTTTTCAAGTTTAGGTGGAGTTTAAGCACAAGTTTAACCATTCACAATACATATAAAGCAAGCATGCAAAGAGTATATGGGCAGCGGAAAGTAAAGCATGCAACTTGCAAGAAAGTAAACAGGTGGGATTGGAGTGTGCAAACGCAATTGGAGACACGGGTGTTTTTGGCGTGGTTCCGATAGTTGGTGCTATCGTACATCCATGTTGATGGAGACTTCAACCCACGAAGGGTAACGGTTGCGCTAGTCCACGGAGGGATTCACCCACGAAGGGTCCACAAAGAAGCAACCTTGTCTATCCCACCATGGCCATCGCCCACGAAGGACTTGCCTCACTAGGATAGATCTTCACGAAGTAGGCGATCTCCTTGCCATTACAAACTCCTTGGTTCAACTCCACAATCTTGTCGGAGGCTCCCAAGTGACACCTAACCAATCTAGGAGACACCACTCTCCAAAAGGTAATAGATGGTTTGTTGATGATGAACTCCTTGCTCTTGTGCTTCAAATGATAGTCTCCCCAACACTCAACTCTCTCTCATAGTATTGGATTTGGTGGAAAGATGATTTGAGTGGAAAGTAACTTGGGGAAGGCAAGAGATCAAGATTCATATGGTTGGATTGGAATATCTTGGCCTCAACACATGAGTAGGTGGTTCTCTCTCAGAAAATGAATGCTCGAAGTGTAGGCACGTTCTGATGGCTTTCCTCATGAATGAGGAGAGGGTGGAGGGGTAATATATAGCCTCCACACAAAATCTAACTGTTACACACAATATACCAAACTCGGTGTGACCGAATCAAAAAACTCAGTCGGACCAATTTAGTACATAATGTGACCGTTAGGCAATTTTGGTGGGACCGACATGTCAACTCGGTGGGACCGATATCATTAGGGTTAGGGCATAACGTAATCTCGGTTTGACCGATTACACAAACTCGGTTGGACCGACTTTGGTAATAAGCTAACCAGAGGGTTGGTCAGGCAAACTCGGTGGGACCGATTCGCTCGTCTGGGTGGGACCGAAGCGTTACAGAAAGGAAACGGAGAGTTTGCGTTGCAGACTCGGTGGGACCGATCGGTCATCTTGGTTAGACCAAAACGTTACGAAGGGAAACAGAGAGTTTGCAACCCCATCTCGGTGAGACCGAGATCCCATCGGTGAGACCGAATTGATTAGGGTTTCTGGCAGTGACTATGTCAAATGAACTCGGTGGCGCCGGATGGATCAAATTGGTAGGGCCGAGTTTGACTTTTGGTTTGGGACATATGTGGATATGAGAAAGTGGTTGAGGGCTTTGGAGCATATCACTAAGCATTTTGAGCAAGCAAGCCATTAAGCAACACCTCATCCCCTTTTAATAGTATTGGCTTACCAATAGACTCAATGTGACCTTGGATCACTAAAATAGAAAATGTAGAGTCCTTAGCTTTAGAGCTTGAGCCAATCCTTTGTCCTTAGCATCTTGAAGGGGTTCCACATCCTCTTGTCCATGCCACTCCACTGTTGGACTTATCTAAAATACACTAGATAAAAGTATTAGTCCAACAAGAGATACGTTGACATTAATTACCAAAATCACCCAGGGAGCACTTGTGCTTTCAGTCTCCCCCTTTTTGGTAATTGATGACAACATACATCAAAGCTTTAGATAAAGATATAGAGAAAAGCAAGTAAAGCTTTGGAAGGACATGTAACATGCATAGGCTCCCCCTACATGTATGAAATCATGCGAATATGGAACATAAGATCATGTGAGTGCATGATCATGACAGAGCAAGCAATGTGTTACATGTATCTTGGCTATATGCATCAGAGTAAATGGTGTGAATATGAGAAAGTACCTTCATGTTCATGAGTCCTTCTTGCAAACAATATGTACATCAGCAAGAGATCCTGATGTACATGAATGTGATGCATATACTTACTTTGTGGCTTTGAGCTAGCTTTGGAAGAGATGAGCCTCAGAAAACAAGGTTAGACAACACAGAGACATCTAGTAAGCAGAGCAAGAGCAGTAAACCACAAGAGTACCAAGATTTGGGATGACATGTAGAGAGTGAGTACTAGGTACTCTATTTGAGTGCAGACATGTCCCTAAAAGGTACAGATATGCAATGAATTCGAAGATTTCCTTCCCTTAGATGTTTGCTCGCCCTGAATCTTATATGGGATATTGGGAGAAGATAGGGAATAGAAAATCATAGCAAAGCCAACATACAAACAAAACATAAACAACATGAACATGTCTTTCCCCTCTAAAGACATGTAACTTCTCTCCTCTTTGAATACCAAGCAGTTGGGGTCTCTCTATGATGTGATAATTTAACACTCTTTCCCTTTTGATATGATTAAGCTTTGATGTGAGCTCTCTCTCCCCCTTTGACATCAATTTCCAAGAAGGGTCTTCTGGAGTGTGAGTCAAAATAGGTTTGGTCCTTGAGTCACATGGCAACGTAGCAGGAAAAAATAAAGTGCTGGTAGAGGATAACAATCATCGAGTGGAGCTAGAACAAAAGTGCAGGAAGTAAATGACAAAGTGTTTTCTCAGCATTGAAATCGGCTATACCGAGTTGATTCCTTTGGTGGCACCGAAAAGTGTCGGTGTGACCGAAAGAGGCAAATCGGTTTGACCGAGTTCACCACAGAGAAAGCACTAGTCACCTCAGCTCACTAAGTGAATAAGATCTTATAATGATTTGCAAGGAATTGAATGCAGAGAAATGCAGAACAGAAATAAAAGAGAAGAAATCTAGATGAAGTTTTTTTAAATAGAACAAATATGCATGAGACAAATGTGAGAACAAGGAGAAACGCTAGAGAACTTCATCTAGAATTGGTCGGCGACAAAGTCGCCTATGTTAGAGTATATTGACTTAGGAGTCAAAGTGAAGACACTTGATCATAGGTCATACTCATCGTTTAAGCCCAAAATGGGGTTGCCATTTTTCATTTAAGCACTTTGATGTATTCTCATCTTCTTGAGATGCTTTGACCCATGACTTGGGGTAAAGCTTCTCTAAGATGGAATAACATACCTTGGGTGGTGGTGTTGATCTTGATCATGTAGTTGAACTTGTGTGGGATGCTCAATGTTGATGTAGTTCATTTGGAGCATCACTTGTAATTGGAGTTCATCTACCTACATGGATTAGATTTGCAAGGAAGAGCACTTGTGTATCCAAAATTACAATCATGAAATTTGACTTAGGAATTTGTCAACGGATATATTTGAAGGGTTTCATGCTTCCTTGTCTTCAACCACTGTAAAGTAGAGACTTGGTGATGTAGAGATTGCTCAAGATGTGAGTGAGTTGCAATCTCATAGATTTAGATTCATCCAAGTACCTACAAGAGTTAGATGACATGCAAGGGTGCAAATATATCCAAGATATATGATTATCATCATAAGATAAGTATCAAGGATTAGACATAGGATCATGTCTTGCATGTATCCAAATGGAGTTCCTACTCCAAGTTTGAAGCATCAATGATGTTCAATTCACCTCTCAACCTGCAAAACACTTTCTCATCAAGTGGTTTAGTGAATATATCCGCCAATTGCTTGTCGGTGCGAACATGCTTAAGGTTAATATCACCCTTAGCAACATGATCTCGAATGAAATGATGATGACCTTCAATGCTTAGTTCGAGAGTGTTTCACGGGATTGTGAGCAATCTTAATAGCACTTTCATTGTCACAAAGCAAAGGAACATGTTTCACATATATCCCATAATCTTTAAGAGTTTGGGTCATCCAAAGTAACTGAGCATAACATGAACCGGCGGCAATGTATTCCGCTTCGGCGGTAGATAAGGATATCGAGTTTTGTTTCTTGGAGGACCAAGACACAAGAGATCTACCAAGAAATTGACAAGTACCCGAAGTGGACTTTCTATCAACCTTGTCTCCGGCATAGTCCGAATCAGAGTAGCCAACAAGATCAAAAGAAGACCTCTTAGGATACCAAATGCCAAAATTTGGTGTATGTATGAAGTATCTCACTATCCTTTTCATGGCCTTAAGATGACACTATTTAGGGGCCGCTTGATATCGTGCACACATGCACACACTTAGCATAATATCGGGACGAGCGGCACATAGATATAACAATGAACCAATCATAGAGCGGTAAACTTTTTGATCAACGGGTTCACCATATTTAGTCAAGTCAAGATGTCCACTAGTAGGAATGGGTGTCCTCATACCTTTGCATTCTTGCATATTGAACTTTTTGAACAAGTCCTTGGTATACTTCATTTGAGATACAAAGGTACCTTCCTTAGTTTGCTTGATTTACAAACCAAGAAATAACTTGAGTTCACTCATCATAGACATCTCAAACTTCTCTAACATAAGCTTTCCAAACTTCCCACTAAAATGAGGGTTAGTTGATCCAAATATAATATCATCAACACAGATTTGGCATACAAATAATTCTCCATTAACCCTTTTAGTGAAAAGAGTAGAATCAATTTTTCCAATCTCAAAGCCTTTTTCAATAAGGAACTTGGTCAAGCATTCATAACATGCTCTAGGAGCTTGTTTAAGACCATAAAGAGCTTTGTGAAGTTTGTAAACATGATTAGGTTTGTTAGGATTAACAAAGACGAGAGGTTGTTTAACATAAAATTCCTCCTCAATTTCACCATTTAGAAAAGCACTTTTAATGTCCATTTGGTATAAAGTGATATCATGGTGATTAGCATAGGCAAGTAAGATGCGAATGGACTCAAGTCTAGCAACGGGGGCATATGTCTCACCATAGTCCATACCTTCGACTTGAGTGTAGCCTTGGGCAACGAGACGTGCTTTGTTGCGAACTACTTGTCCGTCTTCATCTTGCTTGTTGCAAAACACCCATTTTGTACCGATGATGTTGTGGTTGTTGTTGGGCTCCTCGACCAATGTCCACACTTGGTTTCTCTCAAAGTTGTGTAGTTCTTCATGCATGGCATTTATCCAATCTGAATCTTCCAATGCTTCTTCGACCTTCATGGGTTCAATGCTAGAGATGAATGAATAATGTTCACAAAAGTTAGCCAAGCGAGATTTAGAGCAAGTGATTCTCCCGTTTTGGATACCATTGTAGATTTGCTCGACTGGATGGTCTCTAGCAACTCTTGCTCGAACTCGTGAGAGTTTTTGCTTTGATCGGGGTGGAACATCTTCATCATCATCTCGTTCTTCTTCTTGGCCTTCTTCATTGTTGACGTTGTCGTTCTCTCATCGTGGTGGAGAAGGAGGTTGATGAGGTTCATCTTGGTGTACTTCCTCGTTTTCTTCATCTTGGTGTGTCCCGTTGATACGTCTCTAACGTATCTATAATTTTTTATTGTTCCATCCTATTATATTATCTGTTTTGGATGTTTATGGGCCTTATTAAACACTTTTATATTATTTTTGGGACTAACTTATTAACCCAGAGCCCAATGCCAGTTTCTTCTTTTCTCCTTGTTTCAGTGTTTCACAGAAAAGGAATATCAAACGGAGTCCAAACGGAATGAAACCTTCGGGAGAGTTATTTTTGGAACGGAAGCAATCCAGAAGACTTGGAGTGTACGTAAGGGAAGCAACAAGGAAGGCACGAGGCAGGGGGCGCCCACCCCCCTGGGCGTGCCCTCCACCCTCGTGGGGCCCTCGTGGCTCCCCTGACCGACTTCTTTCGCCTATATATATCCATATACCCTAAAAACTTTGGGGGAAAGAATAGCTGCCGCAAGCCTCTATAGCCACCAAAAACCAATCAGGACCCTGTTCCGGCACCCTGTCGGAGGGGGGATCCCTCATCGGTGGCCATCTTCATCATCCCGGTGCTCTCCATGACGAGGAGGGAGTAGTTCACCCTCGGGGCTGAGGGTATGTACCAGTAGCTATGTGTTTGATCTCTCTCTCTCTCTCTCGTGTTCTTGAGGTGATACGATCTTGATGTATCGCGAGCTTTGCTATTATAGTTGGATCTTATGATGTTTCTCCCCCTCTACTCTCTTGTAATGGATTGAGTTTTCCCTTTGAAGTTGCCTTATCGGATTGAGTCTTTAAGGATTTGAAAAAACTTGATGTATGTCTTGCCATGCATATCTGTGGTGACAATGGGATATCACGTGATTCACTTGGTGTATGTTTTGGTGATCAACTTGCGGGTTCCGCCCATGAACCTATGCATAGGGGTTGGCACACGTTTTCGTCTTGACTCTCTGGTAGAAACTTTGGGGCACTCTTTGAAGTACTTTGTGTTGGTTGAATAGATGAATCTGAGATTGTGTGATGCATATCGTATAATCATGCCCACGGATACTTGAGGTGACAATGGAGTATTTAGGTGACATTAGGGTTTTGGTTGATTTATGTCTTAAGGTGTTATTCTAGTATGAACTCTATGATAGATTGAACGGAAAGAATAGCTTCGTGTTATTTTACTACGGACTCTTGAATAGATCGAGCAGAAAGAATAACTTTGAGGTGGTTTCGTACCCTACCATAATCTCTTCGTCTGTTCTCCGCTATTAGTGACTTTGGAGTGACTCTTTGTTGCATGTTGAGGGATAGTTATATGATCCAATTATGTTATTATTGTTGAGAGAACTTGCACTAGTGAAAGTATGAACCCTATGCCTTGTTTCCTACCATTGCAATACCGTTTATGCTCACTTTTACCACTTGTTACCTTGCTGTTTTTATATTTTCATATTACAAAAACCTATATCTACTATCCATATTTCACTTCTATCACCATCTCTTCGCCGAACTAGTGCACCTATACAATTTACCATTGTATTGGGTGTGTTGGGGACACAAGAGACTCTTTGTTATTTGGTTGCAGGGTTGCTAGAGAGAGACCATCTTCATCCTACGCCTCCCACGGATTGATAAACCTTAGGTCATCCACTTGAGGGCAATTTGCTACTGTCCTACAAACCTCTGCACTTGGAGGCCCAACAACTTCTACAAGGAGAAGGTTACGTAGTAGACATCAAGCTCTTTTCTGGCGCCGTTGCCGGGAGGCTAGGTAAGCGGCACTCACACCCCGTCAATTAAGCTATTTTCTGGCGTCGTTGCTGGGGAGGTGAGTGCTTGAAGGTATATCTTTAGATCTTGCAATCGAATCTTTTTGTTTCTTGTTTTATCACTAGTTTAGCATATAAAATAAAACTATAAAAAATGGAATTGAGTTTGTCTCATACGCTTCATCTTTATAATATATTTCGTGAGACTGATGGAAAGAAAAATTGTGCTCAAGTGCAAGAATAAGAATGCATTAGAATGTTTGGCACTAAATCTTTATATGATGAACATGATTGCAATGTTATTAGTATGAATTCTATGAATATCCATGATGCTAATGATATGCAAAGCCACAAGCTTGGGGATGCTATGTTTGATGAAGATGATATTTTTTGTCCCCCAAGTTTTGATGAGCAAATTTATTATGATAGCATGCCTCCTATTTATGATGATTATATTGATGAAAGTGGATTTGGAGAGGTCATGACTTTATTTAGTGATGATTCCACTATTTCGGAAGAGTTCCAATTGATTATGAGAACAAAGTTGCTATCTATGATGATTATTGTGATGACTTGTATGCTATTAAGAATAATGATAACCATGAAACTTGTCATCATGATTTTAGTTTTCAATTGGATTATGCCTCACATGATAATTATTTTGTTGAGTTTGATCCCACTATTATTTATGAGAAGAATTTTGCTTCTATGGAAAGTAGTAAATTTTCTATGCATGTAGATCATGAAAAGAATGCTTTAGGTTCTGGTTATATTGTTGAATTTATTCATGATGCTACTGAAAATTATTATGAGGGAGGAATACATGCTTGTAGGAATTGCAATAATATCAAGTTTCCTCTCTATGTGCTTAAAGTTTTGAAGTTATGCTTGTTCTGCCTTCCTATGCTAGTTGATTATTGTTCCCATAAGTTGTTTTATCACAAAATCCCTATGCATAGGATGTGGGTTAGACTTAAATGTGCTAGTCATATTCTTCATGATGCTCTCTTTATGTTTCAATTCTTATCTTTTATGTGAGCATCATTGAAACCATCATGCCTAGCTAGGGGCGTTAAACGATAGCGCTTGTTGGGAGGCAACCCAATTTTATTTTTGTTTCTTGATTTTTGGTTCTGTTTAGGAATAAATAATCTATATAGCCTGTTTTTATATGTGGTTTTATGTTTTAATTAGTGTTTGTGCCAAGTAGAACCTTTGGGGAGACTTGGGTGAAGTCTTTATGATCTTGCTGTAAAAAAACAGAAACTTTAGCGCTCACGAGATTAGTTAAAACTTTTTACTGGAGAGTGCTATTTAGTTGATTATTTTTGCAGATGATTACTAGAAAAAATCCTAAGGTCCACCAATTTATTTAAGAATTTTTGGAGTTACATAAGTATTCGAATGATACAGATTACTATAGACTGTTATGTTTTTGACAGATTCTGTTTTCTATGTGTTGTTTGCTTATTTTGATGAATCTATGAGTAGTATCGGAGGGTATGAACCATAGATAAGTTGGAATACAGTAGATATTACACCAATATGAATTTAGAATGAGTTCACAACAGTACCTAAGTGGTGGTTTTATTTTCTTATACTAACGGAGCTTACGAGTTTTCTGTTGAGTTTTGTGTTATGAAGTTTTCAAGTTTTGGGTAAAGATTCGATGGACTATGGAATAAGGAATGGCAAGTGCCTAAGCTTGGGGGTGCCCAAGGTACCCCAAGGTAATATTCAAGGATAACCAAGAGCCTAAGCTTGGGGATGCCCTGGATGGCATCCCCTCTTTCGTCTTCGTTCATCGGTAACTTTACTTGGAGCTATATTTTTATTCACCACATGATATGTGTTTTGCTTGGAGCGTCATTTTATTTTCTTTTGTTTTGCTTGCTTTTTGAATAAAATACCAAGATCTGAAATTTTTAAATTTTAGAGAGTCTTCACATAGTTGCATAATTATTCGACTACTCATTGATCTTCACTTATATCTTTCGGAGTAGTTTGTTGTTTGCTCTAGTGCTTCACTTATATCTTTTAGAGCACGGTGGTGGATTTATTTTGTAGAAATATATGAACTCTCATGCTTCACTCATATTATTTTGAGAGTCTTTAGAACAGCATGTTAATTTGCTTTGGTTATGAATTTAGTCCTAATATGATGGGCATCCAAGAGGGATATAATAAAAACTTTCATATATAAAGTACATTGAATACTATGAGAAGTTCGATTCTTTATGATCGTTTTGAGATATGAAGATGGTGATATTAGAGTCATACTAGTTGATTGGTTGTGAATTTGAGAGATACTTGTGTTAAAGTTTGTGATTTCCAGCAGCATGCACGTATGGTGAACCGTTATGTGATGAAGTCGGAGCATGATTTATTTATTGATTGTCCTCCTTATGAGTGGCGGTCGGGGACGAGCGATGGTCTTTTCTTACCAATCTATACCCCTAGGAGCATGCGCGTAGTACTTTGTTTCGATAACTAATAGATTTTTGCAATAAGTATGTGAGTTCTTTATGACTAATGTTGAGTCCATGGATTATACGCACTCTCATCCTTCCACCATTGCTAGCCTCTCTAAATACCGCGCACCTTTCGCCGGTATCATACACCCACCATATACCTTCCTCAAAACAGCCACCATACCTACCTATTATGGCATTTCCATAGCCATTCCGAGATATATTGCCATGCAACTTTCCACCATTCCGTTTTATTATGACACGCTCTATCATTGTCATATTTCTTTGCATGATCATGTAGTTGACATCATATTTGTGGCAAAGCCACCGTTCATAATTCTTTCATACATGTCACTCTTGATTCATTGCACATCTCGGTACACCGCCGGAGGCATTCATATAGAGTCATATCTTGTTCTAAGTATTGAGTTGTAATCCTTGAGTTGTAAGTAAATAAAAGTGTGATGATCATCATTATTAGAGCATTGTCCCAGTGAGGAAAGGATGATGGAGACTATGATTCCCCCACAAGTCAGGATGAGACTCCAGACTAAAAAAGAGAGGCCAAAGAAGCCCAAATAAATAAATAAAAAGAGGTCATAAAAAAGGGAGAAGGCCCAAATAAAAAAATAAAAAAATGAGAGAAAAATGAGAGAAAAAGAGAGAAGGGACAATGTTACTATCCTTTTACCACACTTGTGCTTCAAAGTAGCACCATGATCTTCATGATAGAGAGTCTCCTATGTTGTCACATTCATATACTAGTGGGAATTTTACATTATAGAACTTGGCTTGTATATTCCAATGATGGGCTTCCTCAAAATGCCCTAGGTCTTCGTGAGCAAGTGAGTTGGATGCACAGCCACTTAGTTCTTTTTGTTGAGCTTTCATATACTTATAGCTCTAGTGCATCCGTTGCATGGCAATCCCTACTCACTCACATTGATATCTATTGATGGGCATCTCCATAGCCCGTTGATACGCCTAGTTGACATGAGACTATCTTCTCCTTTTTGTCTTCTCCACAACCATCGTTCTATTCCACATATAGTGCTATATCCATGGCTCACGCTCATGTATTGCGTGAAGATTGAAAAGGTTTGAGAACACCAAAAGTATGAAACAATTGCTTGGCTTGTCATCGGGGTTGTGCATGATTTCAATACTTTGTGTGGTGAAGATGGAGCATAGCCAGACTATATGATTTTGTAGGGATAGCTTTCTTTGGCCATGTTATTTTGAGAAGACATGATTGCTTTGTTAGTATGATTGAAGTATTATTGCTTTCATGTCAATATTAAACTTTTTTTTGAATCTTATGGATCTGAATATTCTTTCCACAATAAAGAGAACTACATGGATAAATATGTTAGGTAGCATTCCACATCAAAAATTCTGTTTTTATCATTTACCTACTCGAGGACGAGCGGGAATTAAGCTTGGGGATGCTGATACGTCTCCAATGTATCTATAATTATTTATTGTTCCATGCTATTATATTATCAACCTTCGATGTTTTATATGCATTTATATGCCATTTTATATGATTTTTGGGACTAACCTATTAACCTAGAGCCTAGTGCCAATTTCTCTTTTTTCCTTGTTTTAGAGTATCACAGAAAAGGAAAATCAAACGGAGTCCAATTGACCTGAAACTTCACGGAACTTATTTTTGGACCAGAAGAAGCGCACGAAGTATCAAAGTTCGACCAGGGGAGTCCCGGGCTGCCCACAAGGGTGGGGGCGCGCCCACCCCCTGGGCGCGCCCCCTGCTCAGAAGTCGACATGCATTTCGCAGCGACCATCACGGTGACCCCATCCAGCGAGCCTACCGAGGTGCCTGTTGACGGGTAGACCAACGGGGTTCTCGATGCCTAGATAATTCGTGCAGTAGGAGATGCACTCTTCAGTCAGAAAGCCCCTGGCTATGCTTCCCTCTGGACGTGACATGTTGCGAACGTATCCTTTGATGACACCATTCATCCTTTCAAACGACATCATGCTGTGTAGGAACGTCGGCTCGAGTTGGATGATATCCTCCACGATATGGACCAGCAGATGCACCATAACATCGAAGAATGCAGGCGGGAATTACATATCAAGCTCGCATAGTATCACCACGATCTCTTCCTGTAGCCTTTTGAGTTGCCTCACGCCAACCGACTTCTGAGAGATGACGTCGAAAAAGTTGCAAAGGCCAAATAGCGTTTCACGGGCGTGCACATCCATGATCCCACAGATTGCAACTGGGAGTATCTGCGTCATCAGCACGTGACAGTCGTGAGACTTCTGTTAGAAATATTCCCTAGAGGCAATAATAAAATGGTTATTATTACATTTCCTTGTTCATGATAATTGTCTATTGTTCATGCTATAATTGTGTTATCCGGAAATCGTAATACATGTGTGAATACATAGACCACAACATGTCCCCAGTGAGCCTCTAGTTGACTAGCTTGTTGATTAATAGATGGTTACGGTTTCCTAACCATGGACATTGGATGTCATTGATAACGTGATCACATCATTAGCAAAATGATGTGATGGACAAGACCCAATCCTAAGCATAGCACAAGATCGTGTAGTTCGTCTGCTAAAGCTTTTCTAATGTCAAGTATCTTTTTCCTTAGACCATGAGATTGTGCAACTCCCGCATACCGTATGGGCTTCTTCAAAATGCCTTAGGTCTTCGTGAGCAAGCAAGTTGGATGCACACCTGTTGACACCTTTTGGCATGGTCAAAAGCACAATTAAGAAGACCTCAAATTGAAAAGTGATCATAGTGATAAAGTTCCATATCGTCAAAAGGAAAACCTTTGATAGTGTTTCGCCCTTTTATTCATCGGCAACTAATTTGCAATATACTAATCCAACCATGCCAATGAACGAGCGAATTGGCCATGCTAATACTAGCTATTCGTCCAGTTATTCTCAACCGTCATATGCTACCCCTCATGACAATAATTTTTCAGCACCATACACAACTGTAGATGTTCATAATTCGGCTTCCGACCTTCCTAGTCATAGCCGAATAAATGTAAATTTTACAAGAGTGGTTGTGTCCAATATTGTAGAAGATGAGGTAGTAGTGGCTGCATTGAAGAGTTTAGCCCAAAATAAGAGGATTAGTGCTCTTTGCCTTGAACAACATGAAAATGGGCTATTTCCTGATTATGCCACAATAAAAGCTAGAGTTTTGCAAGAAGATGAATCTTTGCCAATTGATAAAATTGGCGAGCAAAAATATGGTTTTATAACAATGCATATGCCTTCACCTAGTACTACATCATATTATACACCCCCTACACTATTGCAAAATTTTGGCAACACCCATGTGTCATTGCCGAAAGAATCTAAAAACATTGGGGGGCAATCATATCCGGAGTGGGATGAAATTGAGAAAAAACTTAAAGCCAACTTTGCCGCTCGCAGCCAGAAACATATAGAAAAAGAATTGGCTCAGATAAAAGAAGCATTGCCAATTGGTAGTATCAATGAAAGGAAGGATGATTCGGAACTTGAAAGTGCTTCGGTTGAAAAAGCCGAATCAAGTAGTATATATTCCGAATCCATCAAATCCAAAGAGGCAAGCATTATTGAGAAAGGGAATGGCAAGCATAGAAAAACAACCATGCTTGATTTTTCTGAAGTTAATGGAATCTACTTCCTGCCCTATGAGTTCCGTGCCGTAGAAATTGACAAGCCTCAAGGACAAGAGCAAGTAGCCAAACAAAGTTCGGCTGATAAGGATCTTCAAGGTAATGATGCACGTAATAAATAAAAAGATGATGAAAAGGCGTTGGAGAGTCATCTAAAGACGAAGCTAGATATTGTTCAAATCACACCACCATCATGCTCTCCCAACGTATTTGAAAAGGTATGCATAGCGAGTAATTTACATATTTTCATATTTGGTCGCAACTTCATTATTGATGAATCTATAAGAAATATTCTCATAAGTAATTTTGAAAGACCAATGAAGAAGGGTAATTTACTTGTTGGCAATAAAATTGTTATGGAACATATCGGTCAACCCAGTATGCCATTTATAAAGACCGATAATGACTTATTGTTACAGCCAAAGCTTTCTCCATTGCTTTATCTAAAGTTCATATCTAGTTGGGTAGCTTTGCTTACTTCGTACTTGGCTTGCACTTGGTCTCAACTGAGACATGTATGTTTTAAATATCTTCGTTTCAGAAATTTAAAGCCAAGGTTAAATTCTATTGAGAAAACCGATGCTAATATAATATCTTATCCAAAGACATCGGAGATAGAGTGGAAAACACAATGCATAGCCGAATGGGGAGATTCCAAATCTGAACCATTCGTTTGCTTATCTCCAAAGCCGTTCACACAGCAAGATCGGCTAGAAAACAAGAAGTTTACCTTCAATTCAAGCATGTGTGACCAAATATTTGATTTATTGCTAAAAAATAATTACATAAGACTTCTTGATCACCATGTTGAACCATCTATCCAAGGACGAATGTATTGTAAGTTGCATGATTCATTCAAGCATAATTTTGAGGATTGCAACATGTTCCGTGAAATAGTTAAATCAGCCATTGATAAAGGACGATTGAAATTCGTTAAGACACCAAGAGATGACCAGTCTATTCCGATCGGTCCCGATGGTAGAAAGTTTTTGCATCGGCTGCTTCAAGCCGATCCACTTAAAGAGAAGGTAAAAACTGCAGGTGATGGGATTAAGCTTTCAAATAAAGAAGTTGTTGAAGAGCATAATCTTGAGGGCGAGAATTCCATCGAAGCTACAATGGAGACGCCAAGGACTGGGGGGCACCAAGCAAATTCAATGATCGATGAAAGCAAACCAAAAGAAAACAAAGGCCGAAATAAGCTCAAGTGTAAGAGATCAAAAATCACATCCGCTGAACTATTGGATAAATATCAAAAGAAGAGTGAAGAGAAGAATGCTTATCAGCCAAATCATGCAAAGAAACCAAGGTCACCCCCAAGGCGCAAATATGAGGGTTGGTGTTGGCAAAGTGAGGATTTTAATGCAACATATTCATATCCTTATTTTGGACCGCCAATGCCAATGTCGTGGATGCCTCCCTATGCTCATATAGATCCATATCCATCATGGGACAGGCATGGTACAAGGGCACATTCTCCATCTTATTTTAGACCATCTCACCAATATTATGCAGCTCCAAGAAGATCAACATTTGAACAATCACATGTTAAAGACCGTTTCAATCATAAGGAATCGGTCCAGAGCTCAAGGAAGAAGAAAGAGGTGGTCAAGCAAGTTTACCGTGTTAAAAGAGATGGTTGCAAGAGTGCAACTTCAGATTTGATCTCAAATGAAAAAGAGCCAATTAATGTGTTGACATTGGCTACTAAAGACAATGAGACAAAGCAACCAATTATTGAGAGTCGAAGTGCCAAATCTGAACAAAAGAAGTTGAGAGTGCACAAGGCCAAAAAGGAATTGCCATTGGTCAAAACAGAATCACAGCCGAGATGCCTGCTCGGCTTATCATATTGGCAAAAGAAGAAATTACAAAAACTTAGTGCACAAGAACTTGAAGAAAGGACATGGCATGGGTTCCCAAAGGAAGTGCTCAAAATAAGAATTATGTGCAAGCTTCCATTACAAGAAGTGCGGCAAAGGTGAAGAAGGAAAAGATTGAAAACTATGAAGGACCAAGCCAAAGTTTCAACATCTTTGGTCTACACATTCTCCATGTTCTTCAACTATGCCATTAACGCCTATGTCATGGAATTCGTCATCAGGTATGATTGGTAACCCTCAATGGGCTTATTTTAATCCATGGATGCAATATAATTTCTTACGTCATGAAAGGGTATTACCAAGTTACTATACATTTGATTAGCTACAAGTTTGTTGCTGATCCAAAGGGCTGAAATACTTGATTTGTCATTTCATTTATTTATCTATATGTGCTTTGAATGAAGTTTACATGGTAATGGTCGATATTTATCTATCGTCCTAAGAGTATGTCAATGCATGGCCGGTGTAGTATTCTAACATCGTCCTTAGTTCGATTTGGAGAGTGAGACAAGCTACGTGCTCATGAAAATTTATGTGTATGCCTATATTATGATTGAATGGAGTTGAGACATCATGACCGATGACATTGAATATATGCTGCATAGACCAATTCATAGCTGCAGAATTGGTTAGTGGGCTTATACTTTGTTTGGGTATGATTTGGCTTATGCATCTTTGAGATCTATAAAAGGCCAAATCATAGCTGATTTTATTACTTAACATCGGATTAATGTCATGCATAATATTAATATTAGCCTTGTCTCTCTAGTACTATGGAGATTATGTTTTGATGGTTCAATTCATAGCAATGGCCAAAGTGTTGGTGTTGTTTATATATCTCTTTATGGTACTATTTTTGAAGCCTCATGCCGCTTAGAATATTTTTATGCACGATTAATCAAGGCCGAATATGCATTGTTATTCGGATTGACTTTTTACTTGCTATAGGTGCTATACATATCGAGGCTTCCGGTGATTCGTTATGAGTAGTGCAACAAATATCCAAGGGTTATCAATGTTTTGAAGAATCACTTATAGTTTATCTTGGGGTATGTCTAGATTCAAATTTTACCTTGGGTTGCATTAAAATTGTTCATATATTTAGACATGACAATTGGAGAGAGTTGGCATAGCAAGCATCCGGCTACCATGTCCGTCATGGTGTATTGCACATCTATCAATAGTCGATGCTTATTTTGCCAACATAGGTAAGGCCGAATTGGAGCTCACCACCTCGGCCACTAATGAAACTTTTATGCAGATGAAGTAAGGATTGGAGGAAGTTCATTCATGATTATCTGCAAAATCCTCGTGAAAGGGAGAACAATATGGTTCTGAGGATGGTTTTGATCTATGGAACCTTATCACCGGATTGTTATAGAAGCTGAGAAGTTTTCACCCAAGTTTGCATCAAGAGGTTCAAACAAGCAATGGCAGATATATACTTATCATCCTAAGAACATGCAAAATGGCCGATGGAGTGTTGACATTGTCCTTAGAACAAGCTATGCGCAAGTTATTTTTTGGCACAAAAGCTCTGCCGAAAAACAGGGGGGCATGTGTTGACACCAGATTTTGGCATGGTCAAAAGCACATTTAAGAAGACCTCAAATTGAAAAGTGCTCATAGTGAGAAAGTTCCGTATCATCAAAAGGAAAAACTTTGATATTTGGGCAATAGCCATCCGGTCGCATCTCTAAGGCCGAAGTTATGTTCGAATTTCTGAGATTTCGCATCCAAAACACTATTCGGCTGATTACGCCCTCAAGACTGCCTCGTATGGAAAAGTGATCTACACTGATTGCCTTCGTCTCGTCGAAACGATTGATTTTGATATAAAAATCATCCAAATCCGAGTTCTATGCAAAAGTTAGAGCCAAAGCAGCGCAATGTTGCAAAAAATGATGGAGATGACCGGACGCCCAAAACCTCATGTTGCTACCGGACTATCCGGTAAATGGGACCAGACTGTCCGGTCTGGGGCGAGAAACACTTCAAAACTTTCTGTTGTGACCGGACAGTCTGGTCCGGTCAAGCGGACAGTCCGGTCCAAACTGAAATTGTGTATCTATACGAATCTGATGATTGCGGGGGCAATTAGGCCTCCAATATGACGTCGAATCAAAAAACGTTCAACATGAAAGTTGTTCGTCTCGTCGAAATGGTCAAAATTGCTTTTGGGCTCGTTTCCATCTGAGGTCGTTCACCACCACAAAAAGGACCCGCAAGGTGCAGCCAGTTTGAACCAAACAGTTTTGGAAAGTTCGGACAAAACCAATCCGAATTTTACTAGGGTTTTAGACGTGAATCCAAGTCTTTTCCTTGCACGGGAAGTCCAGCTGCCTCTTATATATCTAAGGGGTGATGGCCGATTGAACACAACACACAATCGAACAAATCATCTACCACTTTTCATCTTTTATCCTTTTTCCTTAACCCTAGTTCTTCTTCTTTCTCGTTCTTCGTCTGTTCTTCTTGTTGCAGGGCAGCGAACCTCGAGGCCCTAGGGGAGATCAGGTCGACCTAGGGCAGCCCATAGCCGCCGCACACCCTGACGGGGTCCCTCCCGGGCGTGTAAGGTTTCGGGTCTTCAAAAGCGCCCGCCGGATTGCCTGTGTACCGCGCTTCCGGACGGGTCTGCTTCGACGTGAGCTGCGGTGCATCACCCTCGGCGTCAGAGGTACACGGTGACGTGTTCGTGTGCGAACAACACCCACTTAGTTTCTTTTGTTGAGCTTTCATATACTTATAGCTCTAGTGCATCCGTTGCATGGCAATCCCTACTCGCTCACATTGATATCTATTGATGGGCATCTCCATAGCACGTTGATATGCCTAGTTGATGTGAGACTATCTTCTCCTTTTTGTCTTCTCCACAACCATCATTCTATTCCACCTATAGTGCTATGTCCATGGCTCGCGCTCATGTATTACGTGAAGATTGAAAAAGTTTGAGAACATCAAAAGTATGAAACAATTGCTTGGCTTGTCATCGGGGTTGTGCATGATTTAAATACTTTGTGTGATGAAGATAGAGCATAGCCAGACTATATGATTTTGTATGGATAGCTTGCTTTGGCCATGTTATTTTGAGAAGACATGATTGCTTTGTTAGTATGCTTGAAGTATTATTGTTTTCATGTCAATATTAAACTTTTGTCTTGAATCTTATGGATCTGAATATTCTTGCCACAATAAGCAAGATTACATTGATAAATATGTTAGGTAGCATTCCACATCAAAAATTCTGTTTTTATCATTTACCTACTCGAGGACGAGCAAGAATGAAGCTTGGGGATGCTGATACGTCTCCAACGTATCTATAATTTTTGATTGTTCCATGCTATTATATTATCTGTTTTGGATGTTTATGGGCTTAATTAAACACTTTTATATTATTTTTGGGACTAACTTATTAACCCATAGCCCAGTGCCAGTTTCTGTTTTTCTCCTTGTTTCAGTGTTTCGTAGAAAAGGAATATCAAACGGAGTCCAAACGGAATGAAACCTTCGGGAGAGTTATTGTTGGAACAGAAGCAATCCAGAAGACTTGGAGTGTACGTAAGGGAAGCAACGAGGAAGGCACGAGGCAGGGGGCGCGCCCTCCACCCTCGCGGGGCCCTCATGGCTCCCCTGAACGACTTCTTTCGCCTATATATATCCATATACCCTAAAAACTTCGAGGGAAAGAATAGATCGGGAGTTCCGCCGCCGCAAGACTGTGTAGCCACCAAAAACCAATCTGGACCCTGTTTTGGCACCCTGCCGGAGGGGGGATCCCTCACCGTTTTCCATCTTCATCATCCCGGCGCTCTCCATGACGAGGAGGGAGTAGTTCACCCTCGGGGCTGAGGGTATGTACCAGTTCCTATGTGTTTGATCTCTCTCTCTCTCGTGTTCTTGAGGTGATACGATCTTGATGTATCACGGGCTTTGCTATTATAGTTGGATCTTATGATGTTTCTCCCCCTCTACTCTCTTGTAATGGATTGAGTTTTCCCTTTGAAGTTGTCTTATCGGATTGAGTCTTTAAGGATTTTAGAACATTTGATGTATGTCTTGCCGTGCGTATCTGTGCTGACAATGGGATATCACGTGATTCACTTGATGTATGTTTTGGTGATCAACTTGCGGGTTCCGCCCATGAACCTATGCATAGGGGTTGGCACACGTTTTCGTCTTGACTCTCCGATAGAAACTTTGGGGCACTCTTTGAAGTACTTTGTGTCGGTTGAATAGATGAATCTGAGATTGTGTGATGCATATCGTATAATCATGCCCATGGATACTTGAGGTGACAATGGAGTATCTAGGTGACATTAGGGTTTTGGTTGATTTGTGTCTTAAGGTGTTATTCTAGTACGAACTCTATGATAGATTGAACGGAAAGAATAGCTTTGTTTTATTTTACTACGGACTCTTGAATATATCGAGTAGAAAGAATAACTTGGAGGTGGTTTCGTACCCTACCATAATCTCTTCATTTTTCTCCACTATTATGACTTTGGAGTGACTCTTTGTTTCATGTTGAGGGATAGTTATATGATCCAATTATGTTATTATTGTTGAGATAACTTGCACTAGTGAAATATGAACCCTAGGCCTTGTTTCCTACCATTGCAATATTGTTTACACTCACTTTCACCACTTGTTAGCTTGCTGTTTTTATATTTTCAGATTACAAAAACATATATCTACTATCCATATTGCACCTGTATCACCATCTCTTCGCCGAACTAGTGTACATATACAATTTACCATTGTATTGGGTGTGTTGGGGACACAAGAGACTCTTTGTTATTTGGTTGCAGGGTTGCTTGAGAGAGACCATCTTCATCCTACGCCTCCCATGGATTGATAAACCTTAGGTCATCCACTTGAGGGAAATTTTCTACTGTCCTACAAACTTCTGCGCTTGGAGGCCCAACAACGTCTACAAGGAGAAGGTTACGTAGTAGACATCACCCGCTTGTGGATGCTTCCATATCAACTCTTGATTCACCTTGTCGTGAGGTAGAAGCTTCTAGTTGGACGGACGAGGTACTCTCCTTCACCTTCGTTGGACGAACCTTCCCAATAGACAAGTCTTGGATTACTTCCGGAGGATCTTTATCTCCTACATCAATTGGCAATTGCTCTAATTGCGAGCCGTTAGATTCATCAAACTTCACATCTACTGTCTCTTCAACCTTTCGGGTGAAATTGTTGTAGACACGGTAAGTGTGAGAGTTTGAGACGTAACCAAGTAGGAAACCCTCATGAGATTTAGGAGCAAATTTAGAACGATGATGCTTATCAAGAATATAGCACTTTGAGATGAATACTCGAAAGTATCCAACTTGGGGTTTGTTACCGGTGAGGAGCTCGTATGTCGTCTTATCGAGTGGCTTGCGAAGATACAAGCGATTTGTCGCATGACAAGCTGTCTCAATCGCTTAGCTGTCTCAATCACTTCCGCCCAAAAGTGCTTTGGCGTCTTGTACTCATCAAGCATCGCTCTTTCCATTTTGATGAGCGTCCGGTTCTTCCTCTCAACAACTCCATTTTTGTTGAGGTGTGTACATAGCCGAGAACTCATGTGAAATGCCTTCTTCGTCAAGAAAGGTGTCCACATTGGCGTTCTTGAACTCCATTCCGTTGTCGCTGCGAACCTTCTTGATCTTCACTTCAAATTGATTTTGGGCCTTCCTAGCAAAGTTTTTGAAGATCTTTTGGACCTGTGATTTATCATCGAGAAAAAACACCCACGTAAATCTTGGAAAACCATCAACAATAACTAGACCAAATGAGTTTACACCGAAACTTTTGTAAGTGTTGGGATCAAAAAGATTCATATGAAGTAGCTTGAGCGGTCTCCTTGTGGTCATGATGTTCTTCATGGGATGGCTTCCTCCAACCTGTTTTCCTGCTTGGCAAGCGCTGCAAAGTATATCCTTATATGACATCTTTAACACCAAGGATATGATCACCTTTAATAAGCTTGTCAAGGTTTCGCATGCCCACATGACCTAACCGTCTATGCCACAACCAGCCTTTAGAAGATTTAGCAATTAAGCAAGTTCTAGGTTGAGCCTTTTTAGTGAAATCAACAATGTATAGATCACCTTTTCGTATACCGGTAAAGACCATTTTATGATTATGTCTACGAAACACTTGGCAATCTACTTTGGTAAATAGGACATTGAAACCAAAGTCAGCTAGTCTAGAAACAGAAAGCAGATTATTGCCAAGAGATTCAACGATCATGACATTTTGTATGGAGCTATCATGTGAGATGGCCACCTTACCGAGGCCAACCACCTTACCCTTTGAGTTATCACCAAAAGTGACATACTTTCGAGAGTCGTCGTTTTCAGCAAGCTCACGAAACATATCTTTATCTCTGGTCATGTGACCGGTACATCCACTATCAAGGACCCATTCCATTCCTCCTGCCATGTATCCCCAAAGATTTGCCATAAGACCAAAGTGTCTCATTGCATCATCAAAATCATAGTCACTATCATCATCCTCATCATAGTATCCATGTTCAACATCGTCATGTGGTGGATCAATTCCTAGAGAGGGTGACTCATTAGATAACTGATTTTGACAATGGTCATCTTTATGAATTTTAATAGCTTTGGAAATAATATTGCTAATAATTCCAACATCTCCTTTGGCATACATAAGATTTGTAAGCTCAAATAGACAATCACTAAACTTAGGATCATTGGAATTCATCTTACTCAAGGCAATAGACTTATTAAGAATCTCATCTAGATTTTGCAAGGAATAATTTGGAAACCGTTCCTCGAGAAATCTCCATATAGTGTAGGCACACTTAAGAGTAGGCAAGCAACCAATCAAGTTTCTAGGCAAACCTCTAGTGATAAGATTAACAGTCCTAAGATTGCGAATCATGTCAATGGACTCATCAAGAGTAGGATGCATAGGATCAACATGAGGTGCACAAGGGCTAGTAATGTACTTATTCAAATGATATTCATTGAAGATCACAAGCATCTCATTTTTCACTCATGAAAGTATTCTCCATCAAGTATAGGCACTCTATGTCTAAGACTCCCCAAAGTAGACTCATCCATCTTCCTCCAATGGTGTTTAAACCAAAGCAATGGAGACTAAAGCTCTGATACCAATTGAAAGGATCGAGAAGAGGTGTCTAGAGGGGGGTGAATAGACCCTTAACAAACAAAGTTTCCAGTTTTTAAGTTTTTCAAGTTTAGGTGGAGTTTAAGCACAAGTTTAACCATTCACGATACATATCAAGCAAGCATGCAAAGAGTATATGGGCAGCGGAAAGTAAAGCATGCAACTTGCAAGAAAGTAAAGATATGGGATTGGAGTGTGCAAACGCAATTGGAGACACGGATGTTTTTGGCGTGGTTCCGGTATGTGGTGCTATCGTACATTCATGTTGATGGAGACTTCAACCCACGAAGGGTAACGGTTGCGTGAGTCCACGGAGGGCTCCACCCACGAAGGGTCCATGAAGAAGCAACCTTATCTATCCCACCATGGCCATCGCCCACGAAGGACTTGCCTCACTAGGATAGATCTTCACGAAGTATGCGATCTCCTTGCCCTTACAAACTCCTTGGTTCAACTCCACAATCTTGTCGGAGGCTCCCAAGTGACACCTAACCAATCTAGGAGACACCACTCTCCAAAAGGTAATATATGGTTTGTTGATTATGAACTCCTTACTCTTGTGCTTCAAATGATAGTCTCCCCAACACTCAACTCTCTCTCATAGGATTGGATTTGGTGGAAAGAAGATTTAAGTGGAAAGCAACTTGGGGAAGGCTAGAGATCAAGATTCCTATGGTTGGATTGGAATATCTTGGCATCAACACATGAGTAGGTGGTTCTCTCTCAGAAAATGAATGCTGGAAGTGTAGGCATGTTCTGATGGCTTTCCTCATGAATGAGGAGAGGGTGGAGGGGTAATATATAGCCTCCACACAAAATCTAACCGTTACACATAATATACCAAACTCGGTGGGACCGAATTAGAAAACTCGGTCGGACCGATTCAGTACATAATGTGACCGTTAGACAATTTCGGTGGGACCGACATGTAAACTCGGTGGGACCGATATCATTAGGGTTAGGGCATAACGTAATCTCGGTTTGACCAATTACACAAACTCGATTGGACCGACTTTGGTAATAAGCTAACCAGAGCGTTGGTTAGGCAAACTCAGTGGGACCGATTCGCTCGTCTCAGTGGGACCGAAGCATTAAGAAAAGGAAATAGAGAGTTTGCATTGCAGACTCGGTGGGACCGACCGCTCATCTCGGTTAGACCGAAACGTTACGAAGGGAAACAAAGAGTTTGCAACCCCATCTCGGTGAGACCGAGATCCCATCGGTGAGACCGAATTGATTAGGGTTTCTGGCAGTGGCTATCTCAAATGAACTCGGTGGCGCCGGATGGATCAAATCGGTGGGGCCGAGTTTGACTTTTGGTTTGGGACATATGTGGATATGAGAAAGTGGTTGAGGGCTTTGGAGCATATCACTAAACATTTTGAGCAAGCAAGCCATTAAGGAGCACCTCATCCCCTTTTAATAGTATTGGCTTTCCTATAGACTCAATGTGACCTTGGATCACTCAAATAGAAAATGTAGAGTCCCGAGCTTTAGAGCTTGAGCCAATCCTTTGTCCTTAGCATCTTGAAGGGGTTCCACATCCTATTGTCCATGCCACTCCACTATTGGACTTATCTAAAATACACTAGATAAAAGTATTAGTCCAACAAGAGATATGTTGACATTAATTACCAAAATCACCCAGGGAGCACTTGTGATTTCAGTTATTGACCGGAGATGTGTCTTGGTCATGTCTACATAGTTCTCGAACCCGTAGGGTCTACACGCTTAACGTTTGATGACAATTTGTATTATGAGTTATGTGTTTTGGTGACCGAAGATTGTTCGAAGTCCCGAATGAGATCACGTACATGACGAGGAGTCTCGAGATGGTCGAGAGGTAAAGATTGATATATGGGACAATGATATTCAGACACCGCAATGGTTTTGGAATGGTTCTGGTATATTTTGGAGTGCCGAGGGGTTACTGGAACCCCCCGGGAAAGTATTGGGCCTACACGGGCCTTGGGGAGAGAGAGGGGAGCCCGCAAGGGGTGCCCCCCCCTTCCAAGGGAGTGTGAATTGGATAAGGAGGAGGGTGCGCGGCCCTCTTTCCCTCGCCCTCTCCCTCGCCTTCCTTTTCCCCCTTCGATGAGAAAGGAAAAGGAGGGGGTTAATCCTACTAGGAGTGGAGTCCTAGTAGGACACCCCCCCTTGGCACGCCCCCTTGGTGGCCGGCCTCCTCCTCCCCTCCTTTATATATGGGGGGAGGGGGCACCCCATAGCACAACAATTATTCTCTTAGCCGTGTGCGGTGCCGCCTCCACAGTTTACTCCTCCGGCCATAGCATCGTAGTGCTTAGGTGAAGCCATGCGCGGATCACATCACCACGTCGTCGTGCCGAAGAAACTCTCCCTCGACCCTGTGCTAGATTAAGAGTTCGAGGGATGTCATCGAGCTAAATGTGTGTTGAGCTCGGAGGTGCCCTACGTTTGGTACTAGATCAGTTGGATCGCGAAGACGTT
Organism: Triticum aestivum; assembly: GCF_018294505.1. Classification (NCBI taxonomy): domain Eukaryota; kingdom Viridiplantae; phylum Streptophyta; class Magnoliopsida; order Poales; family Poaceae; genus Triticum; species Triticum aestivum. Next base: position 322,791,961 of record NC_057806.1, on the reverse strand, counting down.
CGACTACATCAATCGCGTTAACCTAACGCTTCCGCTTTCGGTCTACGAGGGTACGTGGACACACTCTCCCCCTCTCGTTGCTATGCATCTGCTAGATAGATCTTGCGTGATCGTACGATTTTTTTTGAAATTGCATGCTATGTTCCCCAACAGGAGGCCGATTGACTGACTAGGAGTCGGGATACCTTTGCAGTAGAACCAAGTCGACTGCCATCCTCTAACTGACTCGGGAAAATTCATGGGCGAAAAACTACTCCTACCCCTCATTGGATCCCTAACCCCCCACACATTTGCATCACGCAGGTCTTTTCGTCATCCGGGTTAGCTTTCTTTACAAACTGAGATCAGCCAGTGAAAATGTGCTTGAACAAACCCCAATGCGGCTGGCACCCGAGGAAGTTTTCGCACATGGAAACAAATGTAGCAAGATACGAGATTGTGTTGGGAGGAAAGTGGTGAATCTGAGCACCGAAAAAGTTCAAAAAACCCTGAAAGAACAGATGAGGGGGTAGGGAGAAACCTCGCGCAATGGGGGTGGTGAGGAGGACGCACTTGCCCTTGCGTGGCTGAGGGTCGGATTCCCCCTCTAGCAATCTCCAAGACCCATGCTCAATCAGGCCATCGGAGGCAAGATTCTCAAGGTCTTCCTGCATGACGGTCGAGCGGATCCAGTCCCCCTGGATCCAACCAGGCGGCTGACCGGACCGTGATGACGACTCCCTCGCCATCTTCTTGCCCTTCGCCGCCGTTGTCGCCTTCTTCATGCGCTCCAGAGCCGCGATCTTGTCCTTCACCATGGCGGCGGAGATCAAGAGGGTTTGCAGAGGTGCGGAGAGCAGGGAGGTGTGAGGCAGAGAAGAAGAGAGAAAGGGGAACAAATGGGATGCATAGTGCCTCGCATCGGCAATGGTGCGTTTTATGGACCCGCTTACAAGTGGCTGACCTATGGGCCCAAGCAATCTTATCACATCCCATAACAGGCGCTGGCTCGGTACGTGGCGAAAAGGCAGCACGAAGATCGAGGAGTCCCTATCTACTCGCTCCGCTTACTGCACCACGCCCCGTCCCACGCGCTTCTCCAAATTTTTGAACCCATGAGATCCGAGAACCGTAGAGCAGTCAATCGCACCAAATATATCAAATCCAAATTCATTCGAAGATTTGTAGCATAATTCACTCAGTGATCTCCGAAGCCAGAATCGATCAAGGAAACTCATGCAGGGTTAAAGTACCAGTATGCTTTCAAGACCTTGGTGAAATGCCTCTGAAGCATTGAATCTAGTCGGAACCAACTTCAACCCTTCATCACTTAGACCTTAATCCATTCGGGGGCTAATGACGATCACATGTACCTAGGGTAAGGTCATAGGTCTGAGCTAGACACCCTACCCAAGGACACTGCCCTAGAGTCAAAGACATACGCAGTTCTACAGAAGATACCAACTGAAATCACCCTGAAGCGCAATCCACTCGACGGAAGATTCCACTCGGATATCCCGATTAAACTCGACCTGATCACTACACTCGACCATATAAAAGAATCACTCGGAGCGCATGAGGCCTACAGTCACCCCAGGATGGCAACGATCAGGCATTCACTCCATAGTCATAAAGATCATTAATAGCAGGCGTTACCAGTAACGCCCCTGTCTTAACTCACATTGAACCCTATGTAACCGAGGGCTGGAGGGGCCTGGTGATACGTCTCCAACATATTTATAATTTATGAAGTATTCATGCTATTATATTATCTGTTTTGGATGTTTAATGGGCATTATTATGAACTTTTATATTATTTTTGGGACTAACCTATTAACCGGAGGCCCAGTCCAAATTGTTGTTTTTGCCTATTTCAGTTTTTCGCAGAAAAGGAATATCAAACGAAGTCCAAACGGAATGAAACCTTCAGGAGAGTTATTTTTGGAACAAACGTGATCCAGAGGACTTGGAGTGGACATCAAGAAAGAGGCGAGGAGGCCACGAGGCAGGGAGGCGCGCCTACCCCCTGGCCGCGCCCCCACCCTCGTGGGCCGCTTGCAGCTCCACCAACCTACTTCTTCCTCCTATATATACCCATATACCCTTAAAACATCCAGGAGCACCATAGATTGGGAGTTCCACCGCCGCAAGCCTCTGTAGCCACCAAAAACCAATCGGGACCCTGTTCCGGCACCCTGCTGGAGGGGGGATCCCTCACCGGTGGCCATCTTCATCATCCCGGCGCTCTGCATGACGAGGAGGGAGTAGTTCACCCTCGGGGCTGAGGGTATGTACCAGTAGCTATGTGTTTGATCTCTCTCTCTCTCTCGTGTTCTTGATTCGGCACGATCTTGATGTATCACGAGCTTTGCTATTATAGTTGGATCTTATGATGTTTCTCCCCCTCTACTCTCTTGTAATGGATTGAGTTTTCCCTTCGAAGTTATCTTATGGATTGAGTCTTTAAGGATTTGAGGACACTTCATGTATGTCTTGCTTGTTTTTCTATCTGTGGTGACAGTGGGATATTCACGTGATCTACTTGATGTATGTTTTGGTGATCAACTTGCGGGTTCCGTAACATTGTGAACTTATTCATAGGGGTTGGCACACGTTTTCGTCTTGACTCTCCGGTAGATACTTTGCGGCACTCTTTGAAGTTCTTTGTGTTGGTTGAATAGATGAATCTGAGATTGTGTGATGCATATCGTATAATCATACCCATGGATACTTGAGGTGACATTGGAGTATCTAGGTGACATTAGGGTTTTGGTTGATTTGTGTCTTAAGGTGTTATTCTAGTATGAACTCTATGATAGATCGAACGGAAAGAATAGCTTAATGTTATTTTACTACGGACTCTTGAATAGATTGATCAGAAAGGATAACTTTGAGGTGGTTTCATACCCTACAATAATCTCTTCGTTTGTTCTCCGCTATTAGTGACTTTGGAGCGACTCTTTGTTGCATGTTGAGGGATAGTTATATGATCCAGTTATGTTATTATTGTTGAGAGAACTTGCACTAGTGAAAGTATGAACCTTAGGCCTTGTTTCGAAGCATTGCAATACCGTTTACGCTCACTTTTATCATTATTTACCTTGCTGTTTTTATATTTTCAGATTACAAAAACATATATCTACCATCCATATTGCACTTGTATCACCATCTCTTCGCCGAACTAGTGCACCTATACAATTTACCATTGTATTGGGTGTGTTGGGGACTCAAGAGACTCTTTGTTATTTGGTTGCAAGGTTGCTTGAGAGAGACCATCTTCATCCTATGCCTCCCATGGATTGATAAACCTTAGGTCATTCACTTGAGGGAAATTTGCTACTGTCCTACAAACCTCTGCACTTGGAGGCCCAACAACGTCTACAAGAAGAAGGTTGTGTAGTAGACATCAAGCTATTTTCTGGCGCCGTTGCCGGGGAGGTGAGTGCTTGAAGGTATATCTTTAGATCTTGCAATCGAATATTTTTGCTTCTTGTTTTATCACTAGTTTAGTCTATAAAAGAAAACTACAAAAAATGGAATTGAGGATGCCTCATATGCATCATCTTTTTAATGTCTTTTGTGAAAATGATGGAAAGGAAAATTGTGCCAAAGTGTTAGAAGAAGAATGCATTAGAATGTTTGGCATGAAATATTTGAATGATGAGCATGGTTGCAATGTCGTTAGTATGAAGTCCTTGAATATCCATGATGCTAATGATATGCAAAGCTACAAGCTTGGGGATGCTATGTTTGATGAATATGATAATTTTAGTCCCCCAAGTTTTGATGAGAATATTTATTATGATGAAAGCATGCCTCCTATTTATGATGATTATATTGATGAAAGTCGATTTGGAGAGGTCATGACTTTATTTAGTGATGAATCCACTATTTCGGAAGAGGTTCCAATTGATTATGAGAATAAAGTTCCTATCTATGATGATTATTTTGATGACATGTATGCTATAAAGAACAATGATAACCATGAACTTGTCATCTTGATTTAAATTTTCAATTGGATTATGCCTCACATGATAGTTATTTTGTTGAGTTTGCTCCCACTACTATTCATGAGAAGAAATTTGCTTATTTGGAGAGTAATAAAATTTGTATGCTTGTAGATCATGAAAAGAATGCTTTATGTGGTGGTTATATTGTTGAATTCATTCATGATGCTACGGAAAATTATTATGAGGGAGGAGTATATGCTTGTAGGAATTTCAATAATATCAAGTTTCCTCTCTATGTGTTGAAAATCTTAAAGTTATGCTTGTTTTGCTTTCCTATGCTAGTTGATTATTGTTCCCATAAGTTGTTTGCTCACAAAATGCATATGCATAGGAAGTGGGTTAGACTTAAATGTGCTAGTCATATTCTTCATGATGCTCCCGCTATGTTTCAATTCTTATCTTTTATGTGAGCATCAATGAAATCATCATGGCTAGCTAAAAGGCATTAAAGAAAAGCACTTGTTGGGAGACAACCCAATATTTACCCCTACTTCTTTTGTGTGTTCACATGATTATGCTACTGTAGTAATCATGTTTTATAGCTTTTTTTCAATAAAGTGCCAAGTAAGACCTTTAGGATAGCTTACGGTGATAGTTGTGTTGATCCTGCTGAAAATCAGAAACTTTTGCGCTCAGTAAATTAGTTCTGATAATTCACAGAAACGTGGTTTTGATCTGATTCCTTTTTCTCTGGATTGGTACACAAATTTATCAGGTTTTCCTAAGTTGGTAGGATCTTTGGAGTTACAGAAGTATTCGAGAGTTACAGATTACTACAGACTGTTTTGTTTTTGACAGATTCTATTTTCTATGTGTTGTTTGCTTATTTTGATGAATCTATGAGTAGTATCGGAGGGTATGAACCATAGAGAAGTTGGAATACAGTAGATATTACACCAATATGAATTTAGAATGAGTTCACAATAGTACCTAAGTGGTTATTTATTTTCTTATACTAACGAAGCTCATAAGAGTTTTCTGTTAAGTTTTGTGTTGTGAAGTTTTCAAGTTTTGGGTAAAGATTCGATGGACTATGGAATAAGGAGTGGCAAGAGCCTAAGCTTGGGGATGCCCAAGGCACCCCAAGGTAATATTCAAGGACAACCAAGAGCCTAAGCTTGAGGATACCCCGGATGGCATCCCCTCTTTCATCTTCGTTGATCGGTAACTTTACTTGGAGCTATATTTTTATTCACCACATGATATGTGTTTTGCTTGGAGCGTCATTTTCTTTTGTTAGTATTTGCTTGCTGTTATTTAGAATAATGTTTTGCATCTATATTTTCAATAAAAATGTCAAGGGTAGCCTTTACCATGCTTATTTTGTAAGTATACATGTTGTTGTTTCAAAACAGAAAGTTTACCGCTGTTGCAAAAATTCCCTAGAAAAGTCAGAAAATGATAAAATGTTGAAACTTTTTGCATATTGAGCTCTGATAAATCCTCTACAGTGTGGTAGACCTTCATAATTTTTGGAGTTAGGGAAGTGTGATGAATCTTGCATTCTTTACAGACTGTACTGTTTTGGCAGATTGCTGTTATGTTTGCATTTTTGCATATGTTTGCTTGTTTAATGATTCTATTTGAGGATAGGAGTATTAAATATGCAGAGACATTTAGTATGCAATGTTGAATAATAATTTTTTTGATTTGTTACAGTAGAAATGATAAGGTTTTTGCATTGTTTTATACTAACTTATCTCACGAGTTCTTGTTGAGTTTGGTGTGGATGAAGCTTTCGAGATTTAGGAAAACCGAGATATAAAAGGAATTAAGGAGACACAAAAGCTCAAGCTTGGGGACGCCCAAGGCACCCCAAGATAATATTTCAAGAAGTCTCAAGCATCCAAGCTTGGGGATGCCCCGGTAGGCATCCCACCTTTCTTCTTCAACAATTATCGGTTAGTATCGGTTGAACCTAAGTTTTTGCTTCTTCACATGATGTGTGCTATCCTTGAAATGTAATTTTGTTTTGTTTTGCTTTATGTTTGAATAAAATACCAAGATCCAAAATTCTTAAATCAGAGAGAGTCTTCACACAGCTACATAATTATTTAACTACTCATTGATCTTCACTTATATCTTTTTGGAGTAGTTTGTCATTTACTCATGTGATTCACTTATATCCTATGAGTAAATGGTTGAATGATTTGAATATCATAAATCTGAAATTATATATGTTTCATATGATGACCCCATGGGGAGTAATGACTTCACATATAAGAAGTAGATGTGGTAAATTTATTGAAAGTTAGCAAACATAGTATTGGTCACTTGAACAATTCATGAAAGAATATTGAAGAAAGAGAGATTTCACATATAAATATACTATCTTAGACATCTTCTATGATTGTGAGCCCCATTAATTATTTTCAAACCTGAGAAAATTAGTTGAAATTGGACAAGGAAGACAACATAATGAGTTATGCTTAGGTATATTTGTATAGAAGTTATATTGTTATAGATCCTCCAACATGTGGTGCTTGCTATTTAGAATCCTTTGCTAGCCAAAATATTTGTACTAAGCGGGAATACTGCTTGTGCATCCAAATTCCTTGAACCAAGTTTCTTCCATGAGTGTCCACCATATCTACCTATATGGTATTTGCCTGTCGTTCCAAGTAAATCTGCATGTGCCAAACTCTAAACCTTCAAATAATAATCTGTTTTGTATGCCTGAATCACTCATTTAGCGACTAGGGGCTATCAGTATCTTCCATACTAGGTGGGTTATTCTCACGATGAGTGGACTCCGCTCATCATTCACGAGAAAATGGCTGGTAACTGGGATGTCCGGTCCTATGATCAAAAGATCAAAAACAAATCACAAATAATTTAAATAAAACTCCCCCAGGATTGTTGATAGTTGGACGGCACCCGTTGTTTCGGACAAGCCGTGGAGTGTGATTGTTGGTGGAGGGGGAGTAAAATCTTTACCTTTCTGTTTGGGAACCGCCTATAATGTATCTAGTATGGAAGATATTGGGGACTCTTAGTTGTTATGTTGACAATGAAAGCATACCTCTCAAAATTATTTTCATCTCTGTTTAAAAGCTTCGAGCTCTGGCACCTCTGCAAATCCCTGCTTCCCTCTGCGAAGGGCTTATCTTTTACTTTTATGCAAGAGTCAGTAGTATTCCTTCTCATTCCAACCTACTCTTTAGTTGGCAAGCATCATGTGATGGGGAAATATCTAAGCATATAGGGCCATTCAAATATATTCGATCATGAATTATTATTGTTGACAATTATCTATATGATAAGTAAGTTGGGAGGCAAAACATTAAGCCCCTATCTTTCTCTGTGTTCGGTCGATGCTATTTGTTCTAAAAATATGCTTTGAGTGGTAGCAATCATGGAAGATTATATGATGGTTGAGTATGTGGGATTTGCTAAATCAAAGCTCTTACATAGACCCTTCCCGAAAATAAGATGAATTGCAATTGTTTGATGACTAAGAACATAGTTTGCTAGTTTTCAAGAAAGTTTATGGTCTATGCTTTAACATGTGAATAGCTTGTTACTTGATCGAGAGAAGTTTTATGAGATGATCTACTGTTATGACATATAGTTATGCTAGAAAAGGTGATTGAAATTATCATCGATCAAACTTGTGCACCTGCTAGCATTCACACTTCATAAATTATTTCTTTTATCATTTACCTACTCGAGGACGAGCATGAATTAAGCTTGGGGATGCTGATACATCTCCAACATATCTATAATTTATGAAGTATTCATGCTATTATATTATCTATTTTGGATGTTTAATGGGCTTTATTATGCACTTTTATATTATTGTTGGGACTAAACTATTAACCGGAGGCCCAGTCCAAATTATTGTTTTTGCCTATTTCAGTGTTTCGCAAAAAAAGAACGTCAAACGAAGTCCAAATGGAATGAAACCTTCGGGAGAGTTATTTTTGGAACAAACATGATCCAGAGGACTTGGAGTGGACGTCAAGAAAGAGGCGAGGAGACCACGAGGCAGGGAGGCGCGCCCCCCACCCTCGTGGACCCCTCGCAGCTCCACCGACCTACTTCTTCCTCCTATATATACCCATATACCCCGAAAACATCCAGGAGCACCATAGATCGGGAGTTCCGCCTCCGCAAGCCTCTGTAGCCACCAAAAACCAATCGGGACCCTATTCCGGCACCCTGCCAGAGGGGGATCCCTCACCGGTGGCCATCTTCATCATCCCGGCGCTCTCCATGATGAGGAGGGAGTAGTTCACCCACGGGGCTGAGGGTATGTACCAGTAGCTATGTGTTTGATCTCTCTCTCTCATGTTCCTGATTCGGCACGATCTTGATGTATCGCGAGCTTTGCTATTATAGTTGGATCTTATGATGTTTCTCCCCCTCTACCCTCTTGTAATGGATTGAGTTTTCCCTTCGAAGTTATCTTATCGGATTGAGTCTTTAAGGATTTGAGAACACTTGATGTATGTCTTGCTTGTGCTTATCTGTGGTGAAAATGGGATATTCACGTGATCTACTTGATATATGTTTTGGTGATCAACTAGCGGGTTCTGTAACATTGTGAACTTATGCATAGGGGTTGGCACACGTTTTCGTCTTGACTCTCTGGTAGAAACTTTGGGGCACTCTTTGAAGTTCTTTGTGCTGGTTGAATAGATGAATCTGAGAGAGTGTGATGCATATCGTATAATCATACCCATGGATACTTGAGGTGACATTGGAGTATCTAGGTGACATTAGGGTTTTGGTTGATTTGTGTCTTAAGGTGTTATTCTACTACGAACTCTATGATAGATTGAATGGAAAGAATAGCTTCATGTTATTTTACTACGGACTCTTTTATAGATCGATCAGAAAGGATAACTTTGAGGCGGTTTCGTACCCTACAATAATCTCTTCGCTTGTTCTCCGCTATTAGTGACTTTGGACTGACTCTTTGTTGCATGTTGAGGGATAGTTATATGATCCAATTATGTTATTATTGTTGAGAGAACTTGCACTAGTGAAAGTATGAACCTTAGGCCTTGTTTCGAAGCATTGCAATACCATTTACGCTCACTTCTATCATTAGTTACCTTGCTGTTTTTATATTTTCAGATTACAAAAACCTATATCTACCATCCATATTGCACTTGTATCACCATCTCTTCGCCGAACTAGTGCACCTATACCAACTACCATTGTATTGGGTGTGTTGGGGACACGAGAGACTCTTTGTTATTTGGTTACAGGGTTGCTTGAGAGAGACCATCTTCATCCTATGCCTACCACGGATTGATAAACCTTAGGTCATCCACTTGAGGGAATTTTACTACTGTCCTACAAACCTCTGCACTTGGAGGCCCAACAACGTCTACAAGAAGAAGGTTGTGTAGTAGACGTCACCTGGCGCACTCTATATAATCCACCCCCTCCTCTGGCACAAGGGTTTGCACCCCCTGTAACTTTCATGCATATACAGTCGACCAGCCTCTGCGGCACCGAGACGTAGGGCTGTTACCTCCTCCGAGAGGGGCTTGAACTCATAAACTCGTGTCTACAACCTCACCGTATTTAGGATCCTGGCTCCTCCTACGTACCCCCTACTCTTGCTGTCAGACTCATTCCCACGACATGGTCAATTGCGAGAAAATGGATGTCTACATTAAACTAGTAGTACCTAGTAGTTTGATAATTTAGATTGAATGAACCTATGTTGTAACTATGATTGTTATTGGTCAAAGTTGTTGTGTGTACTGTATTTTTGTTTTACGTTGAACAAAGTGGTGCGCTCATGTACAAATGCATAGTATGTTTTGCATGTCTAAATGCAATTAGTAAGTTATCTCCTATTGAGCAAACATATGTTGTATCTATGATTATAGCAGGACAAATATGTCGCACGATATTGTATTATAATTTTCATACTTATCTTCTACAAGATGGATCGTGCATGGCAAGAATATGTGATTGCATCGTTGTTAACTTTCTGTAAAATGCTTATTCAAGATTGGCGTGAACAATTCATAAATATTGCAGAAGAACATTCTGTACACTGAGGCAAGGGACAATCACTTTGAGAGTTTAACCACATTGATTTTTTTAAATCACACAACAACCATTTGACATCAAACATTGGTGTGTGCATTGAGAACCTTCTTGATATTGCACATTGGTTCCTCTCCATACAGACGTCCTGCAGGATGCCACAAAACTGCACTGCTGTGTGCAACTGACCTATGTACAGTCGTGGCTCTCTAATTGTCTATTCGAACCCATGCCTGTGGTGCCACATGCCCGTGGCCCTAGAGACTTCACACATGTGCATCCACAACCGAGCCTCTCTAACCAAGTATTCGGACCGATGCCTCTGGTGCCATACTTTCGTGCCTCTAGGAACTTTACACCTTTTGTACACCAAGAGGGTTGATACCCGTGCCTCGAGAAGCCACACAACCCTGCTTGTACTGACTTCACTTCCATGCATGTACTGACTTCAATTCCGTGCCTCGAGTGACTCAATCCACATGCCTCACATGAAATCCGTCGTGACTCTACGTGCTCCGCACGCGTGATCGCCCCTGCAACTTTTGTGCTGCACACACGTTCCTCTCAGTACAGCCGTATGCCACCAACCTATGCTTGTGCCTCCTGCCTATAGAGGCTTAACTCATGTGACTCTAGTGTCTACACACCCGTGCCTCGTGTAACACACGCCTTGACTCTACATGCTCCTCACGCATGATCGCCCGTGCCTCTTTGCTGTTGCACATACGTTCCTCTCTCTACAACCCATGTCAGATGAAACATACAAAAAACAAAGGCACACACGTGCCTCTAATTTATGTATAACTATGCCTCCATTGAACTAACATCCGTCCAAAAAACATATGAAAAGAGATGCACAACCCTGCCTCTTCTACAAACGAAGTACAACAATCAACAATTAGGTTCATATCGGTTTTATATATCTAAATAACATTACACTGTAGCATAGATTTTTAAACAAAATCCATTCTGTTCAAAGGCTATAACTAACATCACTGCGGCAGAAGATTGAAGATAACAACAAGCCTCCCATCACGCTCTTTGACAGTAATGAGCACCAAGTTGTTTACTTCAATAGATGATGCCTGGAGAAAATCACTGAATCCTTCCTTTTTGAACACCATTCTATTACCCAAGCCAATGAAGTAGGAGCAAGCAGTGCTCACATATATATCATCATCACAAGATTCCAAAGTAACTTCAAGAGTTAAAACGTCAGTCCCGAGAAATGTCACAAACTCCTTCAAACTCCTCACAACCATCTAGGAATAACCTGACAAAAACATCAAGCTATTAGAAACAGAACAAAAATTAAGAACTATAAATAGAAGAAATAATAATAATAAAATAAACAGAAACAAAGAAAAACAGTGGAAAATAAATCTGGCCATTGGATGACCATTAACATTCATGGAATTAATATTGTGAACAAAAGGAGAACAGAGTATGTACTCATCATCAAAGAGTTGATACAACATGAAATACATTTGCTGATAATTGAGATCAACACCACGAGTGTAAAAACAACTCCCAACGAGTCGCTCAAACCATCAAGAGCTACAAAATAAAATTACACAGGTTCAAGGGAACGGAAAAATCATGTGAAATGAAACAATCTAAACACTTCCTTAAAAATAAACCTTACCAACATAAGGTAAAGGAGACAACATATCTACACCCCGATAAAAATCTACACTAATCAACGTTCCATACTGCTCAAGCCGAACGATCATTCTATCATGATGACGAAGACCATAATCACTGACCAAATGTTCACATGAAGAACCATGGAATTTGCTGCTCACCCGACCATGACTAAACAGAACACCATACAAATAACCCTCACTAGAGTTTAGAGCAAGATCAATATCTTTGTCATCCCTCCTTATGGCTAAAGCCTTACACTTCTCGATGTAACGAGCAAGATGAGCTCTAACACTACACGGAACTACTGCAAAACGAATGATCATAATAAAAAAAGACCTAGAATAACTCCCATTCAAAATAGCAACAACAACACCAAAAGAAAATAAGTATGTGTGCCAAAAATTGATCAACTATAAAATGTTATTCTTACAACACGATTAGAACAACGTCGATCCAGAACCACAGTGAACACATCTACAGAAGAATCAATAGAAGAACACGGGCCACCCGGCATACGGCAAAAAGGACAAGCCATACCTGCAAAGAACATAATGATTATCAAGAACTAATTGCGCAAACCGAGTTAAAAGTTGATATCTGATAGTATTGGAAGCCCCCACCCGTAATTACCCCATAAATCTCCATATTCCAGAAATATAATGGGAACAAATACGAAAACAAAAAGGAAACACTACAAAAAAAGACACATCCGTGACATTTTGGGCCGAACAATTTTTTTTCTGTCATACATATGACACTTCTATGACGATAATTGTGACAAAACCCGGTATCATCATAGATGTGGTGGGCTCCTACTTCTATGACAAAAAATCATGATAGAAAATGGGCTTTTCATCCTGGGCGGGCTGGAGACGCAGCTGCATGACATTCTTTGGGTCGTCCATGATGGAAAAAACCATGGTAGAAGCGAGGGCCAGGAAAATTTCGGGGAGTTCCCGGTTATGGTGGGAGGTCGGGTCCGAGCGATGCGCGTTTCTCTCATACACGTACGCGCATGTGTGCGAGGTATTGGCTCTAACTGAACCCGAGCGAGGCGTTGGGCTCTAATTGAACCCGAGCGGTTGCACTGCAGGCTACACATTACTGAACCCGAGCGATCAGTCGATGGCAGTTAACTGAACCCGATCGAGCGATTCCTTCACTACTGCTGCTAACTGAAGCCGGTCGATTGGATGAACAGTGAGCATTGCGGGGGGGGATGGATGAACAGTGAGCGGTGGCATTGCCTCTGGATGAACAGGACCCCGTGGTGTGGAGGGCAGGATGAACAATAGACGGTGGAGGGGTGCCCGTGGTGGGGTGGTTGAACAGGACCCCATGGTGTGGAGGGCTGGATGAACAGTAGACGGTGGAGGGGTGCCCATGGAGGGGTGGTTGAACAGTAGCTGGTGGAGTAGCGCGTGGTGGAGGCTAGATGAACAGGAGCCCGTGGAGGCTGGATGAGGTCGACGGTAGCCCGTGGAGGCTGGAGGAGGTCAACGGTGGAGATGAACAATATCCCGTGGAGTCCCATTTTGCGGTATGCCACACCCCTCCCGATGAACAGGACCCCTGTTTCGACTGTAGGGCTCCAACACAAGTCCGTTTCGTCCGTTTTGCGGTACGCCACACCCCTCTCGATGAACAGGACCCCCATTTCGACCGTAGCGCTCCAACACAAGTCCGTTTCCTCCGTTTTGCGATACACCACACCCCTCCCGATCAACAGGACCCCCGTTTCTATCGTAGGAGGTCTGTTTCCTCCGTTTTGCGGTACGCCAGACCCCTCCCGATGAACAGGATCACGTTTTGAACGTGGCCGATCGAACACAAGGTCGTTTCCTCCATTTTGTGGTACGCCAGGCCTTGTTTCCATCACTTGTTCCGTCCAAGCCCTCCCGATGAACACGACCACGCATTCCGTTCCGACCCAGCCGGTTGGCTCCCATGTGTTCCATTGCCTCCCAATGAATACGACGCATTCCGTTGCCTCCCCATGAACACGACGCATTTCGTTGCCTCCCCATGAACACGACACATTTTGTTGCCTCCCCATGAACATGACGACGACGATGTTTCTCCGTTCCGACCCAACCATGTACACGAGCCCTGGTCGTACGTATGCGCGAGTAGGCATTTGAGATCCTGCCCGTATGTACGTACATGGTCGTATTTTCTTTCTTGCACCCTGGCCGTTGTACGTACGTGTACATGCTACGTGCGCGCCTCTACTACGACACGTACGCGCCTCTACTATGACACGTGCGCGCCTCTACATCGACCAGTATATATATGTACGTACACGTTCACGACCAGAATGACAACGCTACGTATGCTTCGACCAGGTGGGTCCCGACTATCAGGCACTTCCTTGGCTGCGAAGATGTAGCTGGTGGGTCCCAGCAGTCAGGGGGCGAATCGTTTTGTTTTTTTCGCCCGGACGCACTTCCTTGCATGCGAAGGTGTAACTGCTGGGTCCCAGCAGTCAGGGGGGGAATCGTTTTGTTTTTTTTTGCCCGGACGCACTTCCTTGGGTGCGAAGATGTAGCTGGTGGTGTCGGATTTCGGGCTCCACAAAACCCTTGAGATTCGAACACAGGGGCGTGACGAAGATCTCTCCCACTACACATCTACCTAGCACCTCGCTCTTCTCTTGGTGGTGGGAATGGAATGCAAGCAAGCAAGTAGAACACACAAGAGTTTACCCAGGTTCAGGCCACCTTGCGGTGTAAAGCCCTACTTCCTGCTTTAGTGGATTGGCCTCGTGAGGGCTCGAATATGAACAAGTACAGTGGTTTCCTGAGATCAGGAGGCGAGCTCAAGGGGGGGTGAGGAGGCGGATGTTCTTGCTCCTTTGCTATGCTAAGTCTCAATGGGTTGGTCCATCCATGGGTTCGTCCCCCTATGCTAGGAACCCTAGCTACTTATATAGATGGCCAGGGTCCTCTTCCCCCAAAATGTTTAGGCGAGAAGGGAATCCCACAACGGCCATTTGAGCGGGAACACAAGGACGCTCCTATCCTGACAAAAGGTGGTCTTCGCCTGCAAAGAGGGCAGGCGGTGACGCGGTGGTGGGCTCAGCGATGACATCCTTCATGCCATCCTTGCGGTCTTCGCTCTTGTTGCACCAAAGGGGAAACCTTTGTCTCGCCCCTCGAGAACCTGCGTGCGGTCTCCTTTGCACCGATATGGAAGATGCGCCCGCTGGCACGGTTCGTCATGGCTTGCATCACTGCCTCCTCCCGAGGCAGCCCGGGGGGAGCCCCCAGGCCATCATGGCCATGACCAATCGATGGTTGGCCTTCCTCCCCCTATAAATGAGGCCCGGGGGGAGCCCCCAAGCCATCTCCAATCCAGCGCCACCATCCTCTCTCCTTCCTTTGTTCCCCTTCGCCCCAAGATTTCCATGGCGCCGCTGAGGAAGTCCTCCCTCGCAGAGAGGGGCAAGGGTGTGAAGGAGCTGGTCTCGCCGCCGCCGAAGAGGGGCCGCGGGCGTCCCCGTAAACATGCTGTCGCGGCCGCGACGGTTCCTCGGGGAAGCGGGCGCGGCTTCTTGGGCTCTGATGGGGTCGCTGGCGAGAGGCATGGAGCCTCTCCTCTCGGTGGGGGCGGCCGTGGCCGTAGTGGTCGAGGTGGCGCAGGGGGGGCGACCGGCGCCTATCCGTCCCCCGCACTGGCAACTCCACTCCTCCGACGCGGCCTCCGAATTCGTGATGTGGGTGGAGAAGCCCGGCAGCTTGTGGCTCTGGCTTCCCCGCTGGTTCCGCGCCGAACTACCAGAAGAAGGGCCCGACGGCGTTTGGCTGCAGGCCGACGGGTGCTACAGCGGAGCCCTCTGGGCGGAGGTCGAAGTCCTTGCTTCATGCGACGTGTTGCTTGGTCGTGGCTGGCAACCTTTTGCCCATGCGCGCCGGCTGCGGGGAAAATGCACCCTCCACTTCAAGTATGGCGGGGTGTCGTCGCTGCTTGTCAAGGCCTTCTCAGAGGGAGGAAGGCATCTTGGGTGTTTCCCAGAGGTGGACGACAACGAGGAGGGTGGCGACGGCGTCCTGAGGAGCAGCTCTTCCTCTGAAGACGAGCTCGGTCTCAGCAGGCTCCGCGGGTCCCCCCTCTGTGGCAGCAGCAGCTCCTCCAGCAGCGGCGGCTATCCTGGGCGGCCGCTCCGCTGCGCCCGGCTCGCCGAGGAGGAGGGGCCCTCGTGTCGCCGCTCTTCGGTGAAGCGCGAAGAGTAGGGCTCCGACTTGGTTGAGGTGCTGACTACGCCAATCCACGGGCTCCGAATCCGCCTGGCCCTTGTTTTTGATTTTCTTCATTTCCTTCCTGCATTTAGTTTAAGCTGCCTCGGGCGGGCGTGTAATGAACAATGGCATGTATGCATGAGACGGAGGTATGCTGTTATTTTCGTTCTGGATGAAATTACTTAGCTTGTGTACTGCGCTTGTCATGAGACGAAGTCTTGAGGCGGGTGGCCTCCTGATGTCACAAGCCCCCAGGCGAATCATGAGGACCGCCGGGCTCGGAGCCCCGAGCGTAGATGAGCCTTGGTGAGTTGAGGAGGGCTCGCGCCCTTGAGCTCACTTGAGAGCACGGAGCGAGTACTGATATGCCAAGGCCTGAGGAGGCATGGCGAAGTAAGTCATGAGGGCTGAAGAGCCTGACGCCAGAGCCTGAGCAGGCTTGGCGAGGTGAGGTCGTGAGGTCACGGTAGCCGAGAGCTGAGACTGGCCGTATCCCAGCCCCCACGCGCGAGGCGCACGAGGGAGGACAAGCGGCGCAGCTCGGCCCGAAGGAATGAACTTGAGGGTAGCACGAGAAAAACAAGCAAAACCAGAGCAAACCGCAATAAACTTGAAAAACTTCACAGCATGGGGTAGAGGAAGGGCTAACAGCCAAGGAAGTAGAAAAGGCTGACAGCCAAACACCAAGGTGAAAAAAGAAAAAAGGTCGTGTCCGACCCCTAGCTACGTCTTCTTCCCAGCGCGGAGCTAAGGACTGCCACTGGGACGTGGGTGGGAGCCCGATCTGAGGGCCCGTAGGCAACGCACAGGAGACTCCGAGGCGTGTACAGCCCCAACTCATTATTACGTGAGAGTGTCACGAGCGGAGACCTTCACGGGCATGGGGCCTTGATTGTCTTCACGGGCACGGAGCCTTGATTATGGATAGAGGTGCTGAATGTTCCAGGAATTCTGGATGAGTATCCCATCCTGTGTCTCCAGGCGCACAATGCCAGGCCTAGAGACACGGGTGATTCTGAACGGGCCCTCCCACATAGGCGAGAGCTTGTGTAGCCCTTCCCTGGAGAGGACCCGCCTCAAGACCAAGTCACCATCTTCCAATGTTCTCGAGCGGACACTGCGGCAATGATACCGCCGCAGCGCCTGCTGATATCGCGCTGCCTTAAGCGCAGCTCGGCGGCGGCACTCCTCGCCGAGCACGAGGTCCATCCGTCAGGCGGTGTCCTGGCATTCCTCATCGAAAGCCAAGACCCGCGGGGAGCGACGCTTGACCTCGTGAGGGAGGACCGCCTCCGCACCATAAACGAGAAAGAACGGGGTTTCTCCCGTAGGTTTGGTTGCGGTGGTGCGGATTGACCACAGCACGGACTGGAGCTCGTCGATCCAGCCCATGCCGCAGGCCTCGAGCTTTTTCTTGAAGTTGCGCATCTTGAGGCCGCGCAGGACCTCTGCGTTGGCGCGTTTGGCCTGCCCATTGCTCCTGGGGTGGGCCACTGAGGTGTAGCAAATCTGCGTTTCAAGGTTAGCACAATATGATCTGAAGAGATTGCTCGTGAACTGCGAACCATTATCCGTGATGATGCGGTTGGGGACACCGAAGCGGGTCACGAGGCCCTTGATGAACTTGACCGCCGATCCTGCGGGAATCGTGCGGACCGGCTCCACCTCGGCCCACTTGGTGAACTTGTCGACGGCGACATAGAGGAAAGGGAAGCCCCCTGCCGCTCGGGGGAACGGTCCCAGGATATCCAGCCCCCAGACCGCGAAGGGCCAGGAGAGCGGGATGGTCTGAAGACCTTGCGCTGGCTGATGGATTTGCTTGGCATGGAACTGGCATGCCTCGCAGGCTCGCACGAGCTCCGTGGCGTCGTCCAACGTTGTGGGCCAGTAGAAGCCGCTGTGAAAGACCTTGCCCACGAGGGTGCGGGACGACGAATGATGGCCGCAGTCCCCTCCATGGATGTCGGCCAGCAGCTCTTGTCCTTGCCTCCTCGAGATGCATTTTAGCGAGACGTCGTTAGGGCGCCTCCTATAGAGCTCACCATCTTGGATGTAGTAGGCCGAGGCCTGCCGAGCCACGCGTTCCATGTCTTCCTCCTTCTCCGGCAAGGTGCCGCGCAGTAGGTATTCCTTGAGCTCCTCAGTCCAGCAATCTTCCTCGGGTTCAGCGGCGAGCAGCAGGCAGGCTCCGGAGGGCGGTCCACAGGGTGGTGCACCGACCTCGGGAGCCCCTGGCAGCCCCTCACGCGTGGATGCCAGCTCCGGAATAAGTGGTGCTGCGGATGGCCTAAGCAAGCGCTCCTCGAAGACACCTGGTTCTTGCGGCTCTCGTCGGGAGGCCCGCTTGGCGATGTCGCCTGCTTCCTTATTCGTGCCCCTCGGCACGTGCTGCAGCTCCAGTCCTAGGAACCGCTTCTCCATCTTGCGCACCTCCTCCAGATACGCTTCCATGTGTTCGTCCTTGGGCTTGTACTCTTTGTTAGAGAAGTTGACGAGGAGCTGCGAGTCGCCTTTGATGGTGAGACGCTTCACCCCTAGTGCGGCCGCGGCCTTGAGCCCGGCGATTAGGCCCTCGTACTCTGCGATGTTGTTGGAGACCTTTTCGCCGTGCTGGAAGCAAAGTTGCACAGCAGAGCGGAGCTTGTCCTGAGTGGGTGATATCAGCACGGCGCCAGCCCCCGCGCCGAGGCGCGAGAAGGCACCATCGAAATATACCACCCATCCATCCGGAGTTTCATCACCCGGGGCCAGCGAGCGGTCCTCGCCAGCCCCCTGGTCCGGAGCGTCGGTCCACTCTACCACGAAATCAGCCAGCGCTGCCCCCTTGATGACCCGCTGGTGCTGGACTCCAGCTGGAACGCCTGCAGCTCGATGTTCCACTCAGCAACCCTCCCGACGATGTTCAGGCCCCGGAGCACCTTCTCCAGGGGGTAGGCTGAGACGACCTTGATGGGATGGCCTTGAAAATAGTGGTGCAGCTTCTTGGAAGCAACGAGGAGCGCCAGCAGTAGCTTCTGGGGCATGGGGTAGCATGAGCAAGCGTCACGGAGAACGGTGCTGACGAAGTACACGGGATGCTCCACGAGGGTTGGTGATGCGGGATCCTTAGGCGCTTCTGATGGCTCAGGAGCCTTACATAGGCCGACGGGGTTTCCAGACGTTGCGGCCGTGTCGGCTCCAGAGGTCGTGTCGTGAGGCAGCGGAGTTCCGGAGGGCATCGGGTCGTTCCGCGAGCTCTGGCCCCTGACCCTTTCCTCTCGTGCCACTACCAGCGCCGTGCTGGCTGAGTGAGGCGTAGCGGCGAGATAAAGGATCAAGGGCTCCTGAGGCCTTGGCGCCACCATAACCGGCGGGCTAGTGAGGTACTTCTTGAGATCTTGGAAGGCAGCGTCGGCCTCCGGAGTCCACTCAAAAGGCCCCTTCCTCTTCATGAGCTTGAAGAAGGGGAGGGCATGCTCGCCGAGCTTCAAGATGAAACGCCCCAAGGACGTCACACATCCCGCAAGTTTCTGCATTTGCTTCAAGGTCATGGGCGGCTTCATTCTCTCGATGGCTTTGACCTTCTCCGCGTTGGCTTCAATGCCCCAGTGCGAGACCAGGAATCCCAGCAGCTTGCCCGAGGGGACCCCAAACACACATTTTTCCGGATTGAGGCATGCATTCACCTTGCGCAGGTTGGCAAATGTTTCCTCCAAGTCCCCGATAACGGTCTTGGCCTCCTTGGAGTTGACCACGATGTCATCGACGTAGGCCTCTGCGTTCCTCCCGAGCTGAGGGCCGAGGGTGATGTGCATCAGCTGCTGGAAGGTGGCGCATGCGTTCCTCAGCCCGAAGGGCATGCAGATGTAGCAATAGGTCCCGCATGGGGTCAGGAACGACGTCTTCTCTACGTCTTGCACTGCCATTTTGATCTGGTGGTAGCCTGAGAAGGCGTCGAGGAAGCAAAGCAGGTCGCACTTGGCCGTTGAGTCCATGATCTGGTTGATGCGGGGGAGAGGAAACGGGTCCTGAGGGCAGAACTTGTTGAGGCTCGTGAAGTTGACGCACATGCGCTCTTTGCCTCCTTTCTTCGGGATGATGATGGGGTTGGCCAACCATTCTGGGTGGCGCACCTCCTGGATAACGCCTGCTTCTTCCAGCTCCCGGACCTCCTGGACGATGAAGGCCTGCTTTTCCGGAGCCTGCCGCTGTGCCTTTTGCTTGATAGGCCGTGCGTTCGGGCACACCATGAGGTGGTGCTCGATGATGTGCCTAGGCACCCCGACCAGGTCGGTCACCTTCCACGCGAACACGTCCTTGTTCGCCCTGAGGAAGGACACCAACGCCTCCTCTTGCTCCGGAAGCAGGCCCGCACCGATGGTGAAAGTGGACCTTGCGTCTCCCTCATTGACGGGTACCTGCTTGGTCTCGGCGCGATCCTGAGAGAAGAGTTGTTTCTTTGTGGCTGGGGCGGCTTCGGCGGCCTCCGGAGCCCCCTCTGTGCTTGGGCAAGCTGCGGCAGTAGCTCGATAAGCATGCTCGAGGACCTGAAGGGCGGCCTTGGTGTCTCCTTTGATGGTGATGGTGCCACTGCTCCCGGGCATCTTGACGATGTTGTAGCCCGGGTGAGTCGCCGCCATGAACTTGGCCAGGGCCGGGAAGCCGAGGATGGCGTTGTAGGGCAGGTGGATAGGCGCGACGTCGAAGTCGATGAGCTCGGTCCGGTAATTGGCGTGTGTCCCGAAGGTGACGGGGAGGCGGACCTGCCCGAGCGGGATGGGCGAGCCCGCGACCCCCGAGAAGGGTTTGGTGGGGAGGAGCCGCCCGTAGGCCACCGGCAGACAGCTAAAGGCCTCCGCAGAGAGGATGCTGAGCCCGGCGCCGCCGTCGATGAGGGTCCTTGTGATGGCCACCCCGCAGATGGTGGGGGTACATACCGTGGGGAGGATGCATGTGCCAGTTGTAGCTCTGGTGCGGTCGCCGGGGCCGAAGACGATGGCGTGCCCCTGCGCGTCTAGCCCCCGCGGGGCCTCATGCGGCCGAGCAGCAGTCCCCAACCGTCGAAGGTGTGATTTAGTGTGACGGGCCGACACCGGTGCCTGGGATCCTCCAATGATGCAGGCGACCCCGCGGCACAGTGGCGCCCCGTCGGCAGCGTCTAGCAGCTCGCCAAGGCGAGCCACCCAAGCGTCAAGCCCCGCAGCAGGCGGCCGGTGTCGGAGCATCTCCTGGGCCGCTAGAAGCGCCGCCGGCGAGGCCAGGGGAAGCGGGAATGGCGTAGCAAGCCGCTCCCCAGTGGCCGGGCCGGTGATGGGGTCGTCGACGTGGAGGACGAAGCGCCCGTGAGCGACGCGGTCCGCCGATGCCGCCCGGGTAGCAGGGACGGCTCCAGCCTCCACGCAGATGCAGTAGGCAGGTGTCGCCATGGCGACGTAGGGCAGAAGAGGGGGCGAGGTCGTCGGAGAGGCGAGATTTCGACGCGCCCCCTACCTGGCACGCCAAATGTCAGATTTCGGGCTCTGCAAAACCCTTGAGATTCGAACACAGGGGCATGACGAAGATCTCTCCCACTACACGTCTACCTAGCGCCTCGCTCTTCTCCTGGTGGTGGGAATGGAATGCAAGCAAGCAAGTAGAACACACAAGAGTTTACCCAGGTTCAGGCCACCTTGCGGTGTAAAGCCCTACTTCCTGCTTTAGTGGATTGGCCTCGCGAGGGCTCGAATATGAACAAGTACAGTGGTTTCCTGAGCTCATGAGGCGAGCTCAAGGGGGGTGAGGAGACAGATGTTCTTGCTCCTTTGCTATGCTAAGTCTGAATGGGTTGGTCCATCGATGGGTTCGTCCCCCCTATGCTAGGAACCCTAGCTACTTATATAGATGGACAGGGTCCTCTTCCCCCGAAATGTTTAGGCGGGAAGGGAATCCCACAACGGCCATTTGAGCGGGAACACAAGGATGCTCCTATCCTGACAAAAGGTGGCCTTCGCCTGCAAAGAGGGCAGGCGGTGATGCGGTGGTGGGCTCAGCGATGACATCCTTCCTGCTGTCCTTGCGGTCTTCGGTCTTGTTGCACCAAAGGGGAAACCTTTGTCTCGCCCCTAGGGAACCTGCGCCTGTGCGGTCTCCTTTGCACCGATATGGAAGCTGCGCGCGCTGGCGCCCACTGGCATGGTTCGTCATGGCTTGCGTCACTGCCTCCTCCCGAGGCAGCCCTTGCCTTGAGATCTCCGCCCTCCCGAAGCATCCTAGCCAAGGCCACTCTTGGGAGAGGTCTTGGTCACCCCTCCGGAGCAGCCTAGGTGAGGCCGCTCCCTGAGGAGGTCTTGGTTGTTCTCCTCGCGATGGCTGGCTCCCTCGCGAGGGTCTTGAGCAGCTGGTCAATCAGCTGGGCTCTACTGGGCCGTACCAGGAACGCGACGTGGGCCGCAGGCAGGCAAGTCTGGGTACCCTGGTTCCCAGTATGCCGACAGGTGGGTCCCAGCAGTCAGGGGGCGAATCGTTTTTTTGGACGCACTTCCTTGCGTGCGAAGATGTAGCTGGTAGGTCCCAGGAGTCAAGGGGAAACGTTTTTTCACGAAATACGGTGGCCCGTCTGGTGGGTCCCCACTATCAGGTGGAGGAATAATTATTTTGCGCGTAATAAGGAGGCACTTCCTTGCTGCGGCCGTGGACCCAGCTGTCAGCCTCTCCACGTATAGTCCACGTCCGATGAAATACATTCCTTGACCACGTTGACCACGCCGCGCCGAGAGCACCAGGGCGGTGGATGACGGTGAGGCCTAGGAAGGGGACGACGCGGAGCCGGGGAAGACGCGGCAGTGGATGCCCACGCGTAGAGGAGTATGAGGGTTCACGCGTTCGGGTGCGGTGTGAGGCTGCCGTCACCGCAGAATAACAGGGGGTGTGGGTGCGTAGAGGGATGGTCTAGCCAGCGGTGGGAGTAGTAGGGGGCGGTGAGGCCTCCGCGGCATCACAGCCGGCCATGGGCGGCAGGAGCCGGCGGCACGACCGGCGCTGCTTTGGGCGGCTGGAGCAAGAAGACCAGAGGTTGAAGAAGCACTATGGCCGTTGGATGGACAACGTACGGTCACTGGAGCTAGAATCGTTCATATATTGACTAAAGTTGACAAAGGCATCCGTCCCAGTCAACTTAGTAGGCCTACAAGTCAGCCTCCCACCAAGGTGGGTCCCAGCTAGCAGGGGGTATTCATTTTTTGTGCGTAATAAGGAGGCACTTCCGGTGGGTCTGAGCTGACAGCGGGGGGAACATTTTTTTCACGAAATATGGTGGGCCATCCTGTGGGTCCCAGCAGTCAGGGGGAAACGTTTTTTTTGCGAAATACTGGTGGCCCGTCCGGTGGGTCCCTGCTGTCAGGTGGAGGAATAATTATTTTCCGCGTAATAAGGAGGCACTTCCTTGCGGCTGTCGTGGACCCAGCTGTCAGCCTCTCCACGTACAGTACTCTTCCGATGGAAGTCGGTCATTGACCACATTGACCACACCGCGCCGAGAGCACCACGGCGGTGGACGATGGTGAGGCCTAGGAAGGGGACGACGCGGAGCCGGGGAAGACACGGCAGTGGAAGCCCGCGCGGAGAGGAGTACGAGGGTTCACCGGTTCGGCTGTGGTGTGAGGTTGTCGTCGCCGCAGAATAACAGGGGGTGTGGGTGAGTAGAGGGATGCCCTGGCCAGCGGTGGGAGTAGTAGGGGGCGCTGAGGCCTGCGCGGCAGCACAGCCGGCCACGGGAGGCGGGAGTAGGCGGTCCCACCGGCGCAGCTTTGGCGGCTGGAGCAAGAAGATCAGAGATTGAAGAAACACGATGGCCGTTGGATTGACATCCAACGGTTACGTCTGCTAGAATCGTTTGTTGACGTATATAATAACTAAAAAAATCTTGCATACGCGTCAACTAAACAGGCCCACAAGTCAGACCACTCCCTCTTTTTTTTAATAATTTATATATAGCTCATGGCAACTTCTTATGAAATTTATTGCAGTCGTTTTTTTGGTTGGCTAGGGCCAATTTCGCATATTTCTGTGGGTTCCAAACTATTTTTAATACCGAAATGTCGAGCCAGATTTAAAATACTTTGAAGATATATTTAAATTAGGTTAATGCCCAGTGAAATAGGAATCTGAAAATGTGAAAAAATTCAGAAATTATAAAGTAATTGCCAATTTGTCATCTATTTTTATATTTACAACCCATTTCATATTACTTTCAAGAGTTGCAGGCGTCTTGAAAGAGTTGCAGCCCATCAGGGCGTAGAAAAATAAGTAGGCGTGGATTGGGTATTCTTCAGAAAAAATAAACTAGGCTCATTTTCACAAAGAAAAAATAGTTGGGCTAGTCACATGGTGAACATAAAATATAAGCCTGGGCTAGACGGGCCAGACCCCAGTTCAAACCCTGCTCCGTCTCAACAATACCAAACAAAAAAATACTGCTCGAGTAGCTACATCCCCACGTTTCAGCCGATCTTGTGTTGTTCTCTTGTCCATTGACTATATACGCTCACAATGTCATGGGTCCCAGATGTTAGGAAAACACTAGGAGGAAGCATTTTATTTTTCCATACGCTGGCGTAGTGGGCCCCTACTGTCATCCTCTCCACGTACTTCTGCCGATTCCTGTTGTTTGTTGACCATGTTGACAACGTGAGAGGGCGGCGCCGCGGCGAGCACAACAAAGCGCACGGAGGACGTCGGCGTTAACGATTTAGGAGACGGTGGGGCGGCGATGCGTGCGCTGAGGCGCAGCCAGCCGTGGGAGGCGGAAGCAGGCGGCCCCACCGGCGCTGGTTTGGTTTTGGCGGCTGGAGGAAGACAGGATTGAAGAAACACGACAGACTGTAAAAGCAACAGGATTACTTAACAAGCTTAACTGAAACCAGCAGGGGCACTTAACAACCAAAGCTGAAAGTAGTAGGAGTACTTATACAAGTTCAACCGTACAAAGCACGCCTCAAACAGTGCTACTTTGCCTACAGTTAACCAAGGGTGAGGCTGCCAAGCCCCAGGACAAGGCCCATGCGCCACCCCGCGCATCCACAACCTTCTGAAAGCGGCTTCATCTCGCAACATGGTCAATAAACAGGATATTCGCTTTAGAGCCATGGAAAAGCATGAACATAATCTTCTGTCCTATTCTCCAAGATCGACGGGCCTTCATTATTTGATACCACCCATGAATAAGTATCTTTTCACCTAAAAGGGGAATTGAGTAGGTCGACATAAACATCATGCTGTGACCAAGCGCAAGTCTGACCCGACCATGGTCAGGCATCTGTATAGGAACAATAGAACTCGGCAGTTCCTGTTTCAAGAAGATCACAGTTGTAAAACTATGTATAAGCAATAGTTTATGAACAACATATATAACAAAAAACAGCTCGTACCATAAGTTCCTCGACACAGTTGGACCTGTTCAACGAGTGCAGTAGTGGCACACATATCCCACGTGGCCTTCCACCACTGAAACGCCCCACAAGGACCTCAAGACGATCAATAAAGTGTAGGAACTTGTGGATGTCGATCCAGTCAACTTCAGTGCCATTAGTAACAGCCGAGTTATTATAGAGTAACAAATGAGGAGACAGCTTAACTCTGAAAAAACCTACACGTGCCACCAATTATAAGAAAATATTAGTTAGAAGTAGCATCTTCGTGAGAGATTCGCTGCTACTTCTAAAGTTAAATTGTGATTAGTTGGACAGAACAGGTGGATTAAGAAGTAATCGAGGCAACAAGCAAGAACCAGATACAAAACTAACATGGATGAACAATTGGAACAACGTCGGGGTGGAAGATCGCAGTGAAGATGAGACCAGGTTCTGCTATTTCCATCAACATTCGTGCGCCAACTTTCAGTCTGTAACACTTGAGAAAGCTTATCCAAGTTCGGCCATAAAAAAGCAGCAATCTTCTTGGTTCATGAACCCAACTCGGAACTTATATCCATGGCTTGTCTTCACTGTGACCCTTAAACTAGTGTATTCAGTTATGTCAAGGCCGAGCATCTTGAGTACATGTGTTCTGGCAGAGCAAATAATACACTGCAGGAAAAATAATATGAGAACACAGCATGTTCAAAAAACCCCACCCTCCCGGATAGAAAAGAGGATTCTAGGAACATACTGTGCGCATTTCGAAATGCTGTGTTAAGATGAGAAGGAACAAGTGTGGCGTCTCGCCGAGGGTGCAGAAACCTGTAGGGTACTCGCACTTTGGGCACTGCAAATGAAACACACTAGATTCAGTAGGAAGAAAAATGCATCAACCGCGGCGGCTGCCATCCTAGGATTACCTGCGACCAAGGGACTTGGATTTATCGGGGATGGATGAAGAATTCGTACCTGGTTCTCCATGAGAAAACCCTATGCAATCGCCGAGAGGGGGGTTTCACTGAACAAGCAGACGAGAGCGAAGAGGATTCAGGCCCAGTGAAATATTGCCGCTTCGTCCGTCCAACTTACTGCTAAAACTGGAAAGGGGGTTGTGATTTGACGGCTCATTGGGCATTACTGCGGCACTACGACCGGCGTGTGTCTACCGTGAACTTGTGTACTCTAATTTGTGCATATGGCACATGGCCCCCGTTGCCGGTTGCCCCACATATCAGCGAAAGGAAGTATAAAGACAGGAGTAACTAGTTACACATTGATGAGGACATCAATACCATTGTTACACCCACAGCCCCTGTTGCCATACATACTGGACCGATTACTAGAGCTCACGCACGCCAGTTGAATTATTAGGTACTTACATTTCTTGGTAACGATTCTAATATTCATGAGAATATGATGCTGCCTAAAATAGATACATTTGTTTTGCCTACAAATGAAGGGCCTAGCTTGGACAAGAAAGATGAACCTTGGAGCAAGTTCAAGTATGGAGATGATGGCATGCGCAAGGGGAACAAGAACGGAGTTACAAGTGATGATTCCAGGACTCTGAAGCCACCATAATGAGTGCATGAAGCATGGGACGAAATATACAAGATGCCACTTCATAAATTCCGTCCAGAAGCTATTTTAGGTGTTGCGTCACCTTATTATTGGGCCAGGCCCATGTATTTTTGAAGTACTTAAGTATAGGCTGTTTTTAGAGTCCGTATGTGTGGGGAAACAAGAGTTAGGGTTGGTTTCGTACCCCTCCACTAAGGGCCACGAAATTCCCCCTCTCTCCTCCATATATACAGCCCTTAGGGCATCGTTTAGGCTTTGGGTTTTGTTTAGATTAAAAGTTTGCCATAGCTGCAACTTCGCGTACTTCGTTTGTGTTCAACGACCAGACCAAGGCGTCACAGAACCCCACCTTGATCAATAAAGCTTTCATCTTATATTCGCAATATCCAGATTGGAATCTCAGTTTCTTGCTTGTTCTTCATTTGCTTGCAGGAAACAGACCCTCGTGGTCAGGTTGATCGTGCTCCGGCATGGTCAATAACCCTCGGAAGTTGGTTTAGCGATTGCTAAGGCGCGACGTCTCGCACGTTCGTAGTCGGATCGTCAAGGTCGACTCCCACAGAAAACGATAGCCACCATCTCATCGAAACATCGGGACACCTTTGCCTCTATCAAGTGGTATCAGAGTTTCAGGTTGCTCGGTGAGATTTTACAGTTTTTCGTAGATTAGATCGAGTCTGTTCTTCATACCTACAGTCCATGAAAAAGCCAAAACAAATTAGGGTTTGTTCATCCTATCCGAACCAATCTGAGCCTTTGCATAATCTTTTCTGTATTTGCTTTGTTGAATTTGCGGTTGCATCATCGTGTCAAGTTGCTGGTCTTAGCGTCTAGTCCTTTAGAGTTTCGAGTTCTGTTCACAGGTTGTCACGCTGCCGCCGCACCATCGTCATCTTCATTACCATATACCACCACCCCATCATATACATCGCCACTGCCATATACTACCACCAATCCGAGTCCACATATACCATCGCCATATACCACCACCAATCCAAGTCCAGATATACCATCGCCATATACCACCACCAATCCGAGTCCAGATATACCACCACAGTCCGAGTTCCACCAGTTTCATCTCCGCCACCAATCCGAGTCCAGTATTTGTTGCTTTGTTTTTGAGTTCCAGATCACGCCATACTCCGAATCGTGATAGAGTAGGACTCCTGATATTCCGTGTTACCCGTAGAAGAAAAAATAGTTCCAAACTAAAAAAAAAACTAAGTCTAGAAAATTCTGGCTAGGCAGTTTTTAGACCATTTGTAGACTTTTTCGGAAAAAAATTGTTGCGGAGCAAAAAAAAGAGGAAAAAAAGTGCAAAAAATAGTGAAAAAAAGAGAAAAAAAATTCAGAGTGTGCTCCTCCATTGTTTACGTGCAGCGCCGTGATTTTGTTAGTGTTCTAGGCTCGCGTCTCTAGCACGGTCTAGCCTAGGACCAGCACAGTACCGTCGTTGAGCGTTTATTCAACTTTTCATCTCTGAATTGATTATTGCTGACCCTTTTTGCTACCA
The DNA here is from genome assembly GCF_018294505.1 of Triticum aestivum. Classification (NCBI taxonomy): domain Eukaryota; kingdom Viridiplantae; phylum Streptophyta; class Magnoliopsida; order Poales; family Poaceae; genus Triticum; species Triticum aestivum. The sequence continues at coordinate 322,763,610 of NC_057806.1, read as the reverse complement.
TATTATAAGCCTTCCCAGCTCCACATACATCTACGTCGTGCGTTTGACTCTCCCTGGTAATTGCTCTATCCAAGCTTTGAGAGTTTTGACTATGACGGTTGCCAATCACCGCCTGCTGCTGGGTAAGAACTGGTAAGAATTTGAGATTTGCTTGACGGATTTGTGACACCACCACCACCTCTTGTTAGTAGTCTGTAGGATCATATTCTTGTGTGTTTCTATTGTTGCTAACCATGGCAGGATCACAAGCCGACGAGACTGACTGGGAGAACATGACGAATAAGGAGTTGCATGATAAATTTCAGCAAATGATGAGTGGACAGGTGCAAGATGTGCTAAAAAGATTTAAAGAGGCCATGGAGAAGATAGATGGCATGGAGAAGAAGTTCGAAACAAAGCTCGATAACAGGTTTAATGAATTGCTCGCGCGTCTTCCACCACCACCACCGGCTGCACCTAACGCACCTCTACAACAACAACAACAACAACAACAACAACAACAACAACAACAACAACAACGGCTACCTACACATCGTGAAACAGACCTCCGCCGAGCGAGCCGTCTCCCTCTTGCACCTGGCCAAACTGTTGGTGCTGCTGTTGATACTTTTGTGGCTCCTGCTGCTGATGCGGAGGAGGTTGATTTTGCCGGAGATTACGAGGATGAGGTTGATCAAAATTAGAACTACGTGCCACCACCAGCACAGCAACCACCAGGTCATCCACATGCAAATAATGGCAATGGTAGGGCTCACCCTCAGGTACGAGATCATGACCATCTCCCTAAACTAAAATTGAATATTCCACCATTTGAGGGTAGATATGTTCCTGATATATATCTTACTTGGGAGTTAGAAACTGAACAACCATTTACATGTTTACAATATCCCGAGGAGAGACGTGTTCCTGCTGCTGTTTGTGCATTCACTAGTTTTGCATGTGTTGGTGGTCTGAGCATTGTAGATTATATCCTATTCCAGCTACTTGGGCTGCTTTGAAAACTATTATGCGTACTCGTTGGGTTCCACCATATTATCAACGTGAATCACTTCAAAAATTGCAGCGTTTAAGACAAGGAAAAAATTATGTAGAAGAATATTATCAGGAATTACAAACTGGCATGATTAGATGTGGTATTGTTGAGGAGAATGAAGCTATGCCTGCACATTTTATGGGTGGATTAAATAGAGAGATTCAGACCATCCTAGAGTATAAGGAGTATAATAATATCACTCGTTTATTCCATCTTGCTTGTAAAGCTGAACGTGAAGTGCAGGATCGACATGCATTGGCGTGAACTAACTTTTCTGCAGGTCGATCTTCATCATGGACACCATGTGCATCCTCTACTTCCACTCCACCAGCACCTCCATCAGGTGACACCTCCAGCCGTGATACAAGAAAGCAGGCACAACCACCACTATCTGCCAAGAGCACACCTGCTGGACCTGCGCAGAGCTCTTCTTCTTCCATGGCATCAACAGGGCACACAAGTGATATTATTTGTCGTCGTTGTAAGGGAAGAGGACATTTTGCGAGAGAATGCCAATCTCAGCGTGTGATGATTGCTACTGAGGATGGTGGGTATGAGTCCGCTAGTGACTATGATGAGGAGACTTTGGCTCTTATTACACGTGAAGAACATGGTGGAGATGATTCTGATCATGAGACGCAATACATGGCTGCTGAAGATGCTGACAGGTATGAATGTTTAGTTGCTCAACGTGTTTTGAGTGTGCAGGTTACACAAGCTGAGCAAAATCAGAGGCATAATTTGTTCCATACAAAGGGAGTTGTGAAGGAACGTTCTGTTCGCGTCATCATAGATGGAGGGAGCTGCAATAACTTGGCTAGCATGGAGATGGTGGAGAAGCTATCTCTCACCACAAGACCACATCCACATCCTTACTACATCCAATGGTTCAACAACAACGGCAAGGTTAAGGTAGCACGTACTGTTCATGTGCATTTTAGTATCTCTACATATGCTGATTATGTTGATTGTGATGTGGTACCTATGCAAGCATGTTCCTTATTACTTGGTAGACCATGGCAATTTGATAAAAATTCTATACACCATGGTAGAAACAATCAGTATAATCTTGTTCATAAGGATAAAAATATTACTTTGCTTCCTATGACTCCTGATTCCATTTTGAAAGATGATATTAATAGAGCTAATAAAGCAAAACAGGAGAACAATAAGAGTGAAAATCAGATTGTGGCAAAAGAATTTGAGCAACAAATGCAGCTTAATAATAAACAATCTAGTGTTGCTTCTAAAATTAAATTGAAAAGTGCATGTTTACTTGCCACCAAATCTGATATTGATGATCTAGATTTTAGAAAATATGTTTGCTATGCTTTTGTGTGCAAAGAGGCATTATTTTCATTCGAGGACGTGCCTTCCTCTTTGCCTCCTGCTGTCACTAACATTTTGCAGGAGTTCGCTGACGTTTTTCCACAAGACGGGCCACCAGGATTACCACCAATTCGAGGGATTGAGCATCAAATTGACTTAATTCCCGGTGCATCATTACCCAACCGTGCACCATACCGTACCAATCCAGAGGAGACGAAGGAGATTATGCGTCAAGTACAAGAACTACTCGACAAAGGTTATATACGCGAATCCCTTAGTCCTTGTGTTGTTCCTATCATTTTAGTGTCGAAAAAGGATGGTACATCGCGTATGTGCATTTATTGTAGAGGCATTAATAATATTACTATTCGTTATCATCATCCTATTCCTAGGCTAGATGATATGCTTGATGAATTGAGTGGCTCTACAATATTCTCCAAAGTTGATTTGCGTAGTGGATACCATCAAATTTGTATGAAATTGGGAGATGAATGGAAAACAGCATTTAAAACTAAGTTTGGATTATATGAGTGGTTAGGCATGCCTTTTGGGTTAACTAATGCACCTAGTACTTTCATGAGGTTAATGAACGAAGTTTTACGTGCTTTCATTGGACGATTTGTGGTAGTTTACTTTGATGACATATTGATTTATAGCAAATCTTTGGAGGAACATTTGGAACATTTACGTGCTATTTTTATTGATCTACGTGATGCATGTTTGTTTGGTAACCTTGGAAAGTGCACCTTTTGCACCGACCGAGTATCTTTTCTTGGCTATGTTGTTACTCTACAGGGAACTGAAGTTGATAAAGCCAAGATTGAAGCTATTGAGAGTTGGCCGCAGCCCAAAACGGTCACACAAGTGAGGAGTTTCCTTGGTCTCGCTGGTTTCTATAGGCGTTTTGTGAGAGATTTCAGCACCATTGCTGCACCTCTCAACGAGCTTACAAAGAAGGATGTGCCTTTTGTTTGGGGTACCGCACAGGAAGAAGCCTTCACGGTATTGAAAGATAAGTTGACACATGCTCCTTTACTCCAACTTCCTAATTTCAATAAGACTTTTGAGCTTGAATGTGATGCTAGTGGAATTGGATTAGGAGGTGTGTTATTACAAGATGGCAAACCTGTTGCATATTTTTCTGAAAAATTGAGTGGGCCTAGTCTGAACTATTCTACTTATGATAAAGAATTATATGCTCTTGTTCAGACCTTAGAAACATGGCAACATTATTTATGGCCCAAGGAATTTGTTATACATTCTGATCATGAATATTTGAAACACATTAAAAGTCAAGCAAAACTGAACCGTAGACATGCTAAATGGGTTGAATTCATTGAGACTTTCCCTTATGTCATTAAACACAAGAAGGGTAAAGAAAATGTTATTGCTGATGCTTTGTCTCATCGTTATACTATGCTTTCACAACCTGACTTTAAAATATTTGGTTTGGAGACCATCAAAGAACAATATGTTCATGATGCTGAATTTAAAGATGTATTGCAGAATTGTAAGGAAGGGAGAACTTGGAACAAGTTCGTTCTTAACGATGGATTTGTATTTCGTGCTAACAAGCTATGCATTCCAGCTAGCTCCGTTCGTCTTTTGTTGTTGCAGGAGGCGCATGGAGGAGGATTAATGGGACACTTTGGCGTTAAGAAGACGGAGGATATACTTGCTACACATTTCTTTTGTCCAAAGATGAGACGGGATGTTGAGCGTTTTGTTGCTCGCTGCACTACATGTCAAAAAGCTAAGTCACGACTCAATCCTCATGGTTTATATATGCCTTTGCATGTACCTAGTGTTCCTTGGGAGGATATATCTATGGACTTTGTTTTAGGTTTACCTCGAACAAAGAAGGGGAGGGATAGCATATTTGTTGTCGTGGATAGGTTCTCGAAAATGGCACACTTTATACCATGTCATAAAAGCGATTATGTTGTTAATGTTGCTGATTTGTTCTTTTGTGAAATTATTCGCTTGCATGGTGTGCCAAATACTATTGTTTCAGATCGTGATACTAAATTTCTTAGCCACTTTTGGAGATGTTTATGGGCTAAGTTGGGGACTAAGTTGCTTTTTAGTACTACTTGTCACCCCAAACTGATGGACAAACTGAAGTAGTCAATAGAACATTGTCTACTATGCTTAGGGCTGTTTTAAAGAATAACAAGAAAATGTGGGAAGAATGCTTGCCTCATATTGAATTTTCTTATAATCGTTCATTGCATTCTACTACTAAGATGTGCCCTTTTGAAATTGTGTATGGTTTCCTACCTCGTGCACCTATTGATTTGTTGCCTCTTCCATCTTCAGAGAAGGTTAATTTTGATGCTAAAGAATGTGCTGAATTGATTTTAAAAATGCATGAGTTAACTAAGGAAAACATTGAGCGTATGAATGCTAAATATAAACTTGCTGGAGATAAGGGTAGAAAACATGTTGTGTTTGCACCTGGAGATCTTGTTTGGTTACATTTGCGTAAGGATAGATTTCCTAATTTGCGGAAATCAAAGCTAATGCCACGTGCTGATGGTCCTTTTAAGGTGTTAGAGAAAATAAATGATAATGCATATAAGCTTGAGCTACCTGCAGATTTTGGGGTTAGTCCCACTTTTAACATTGCAGATTTGAAGCCTTATTTGGGTGAGGATGATGAACTTTTGTCGAAGACGACTTCATTTCAAGAAGGGGAGGATGATGAGGACATCAATACCATTGTTACACCCACAGCCCCTGCTGCTATACATACTGGACCGATTACTAGAGCTCGCGCACGCCAATTGAATTATCAGGTACTTTCGTTTCTTGGTAACGATTCTAATATTCATGAGAATATGATGCTGCCTAAAATGGATACATTTGTTTTTCTTACAAATGAAGGGCCTAGCTTGGACAAGAAAGATGAACCTTGGAGCAAGTTCAAGCATGGAGATGATGGCATGCGCAAGGGGAACAAGAACGGAGTTACAAGTGACGATTCCAGGACTCTGAAGCCACCATAATGAGTGCATGAAGCATGGGACGAAATATACAAGATGCCACTTCATAAATTTCGTCCAGAAGCTATTTTAGGTGCTGCGTCACCTTATTATTGGGCCAGGCCCATGTATTTTCGAAGTACTTAAGTATAGGCTATTTTTAGAGTCCGTATGTGTGGGGAAACAAGAGTTAGGGTTGGTTTCGGACCCCTCCACCAAGGGCCACGAAATTCCCCCTCTCTCCTCCATATATACAGCCCTTAGGGCATCGTTTAGGCTTTGGGTTTTGTTTAGATTAAAAGTTTGCCATAGCTGCAACTTCCCGTACTTCATTTGTGTTCAACGACCAGACCAAGGCGTCACAGAACCCCACCTTGATCAATAAAGCTTTCATCTTATATTCGCAATATCCAGATTGCAATCTCAGTTTCTTGCTTGTTCTTCGTTTGCTTGCAGGAAACAGACCCTCGTGGTCAGGTTGATCGTGCTCTGGCACGTTCAATAACCCTCGGAAGTTGGTTTAGCGATTGCTAAGGCGCAACGTCTCGCACGTTCGTAGTTTGATCGTCAAGGTCGACTCCCACAGAAAACGATAGCCACCATCTCATCGAAACATCGGGACACCTTTGCCTCTATCACACATAAATATATATTTTTGACAGAGAGATACTCCCTCTGTAAAGAAATATACAAATCTTTTATATCACAGGCTCACCTTGCCGAGAAATATACTCCCTCTGCAACGCACGGGCATTATGGGGGTTCAGCTTTTTTTATGGGGGTTCAGCTGAGAATATAATACTCAGATAGGCTCACGGTTCTGGACTTTGGGCCGCAGGCCGACCCTGCATGTTTGGGGGCCCATGTGTTCCACCTCAGCGCTTTTCATATTGCAAGCGAATGGTACGGCGCTGGTTTTAGATGCTGTCGCAAGGCGAATACACAAAATTGAATAAAGCACGACAGCTATTGGAATGAAATCGGACGACAGTTCCTAACCAGCAATCAGAGTTGCAATTCTATCAATGATATACCATGTGATAAATAGTACTGTCGTAATACTTATACACACAGGACACTTGTTTCACCATGCCAGATTATTACATCAAAATCTCTCGGAGGATAGATCAGTTTGGCAGTTGCGTGCTGCTATTGAAGAATTTCAAAGTTGATTTGGACCAGCTCTCCTTGCCGAGAAAGTTCGATTTTGACATCATCCCCTACCGCAAGATATGATTTAGATTTGAACCTTGACCATCCTTTAGCATCAATCATCATGCGACCATCCTTTGTACTTACGGTATATTGAGCAGGTTCATTCACACCAAGGCTGCGCATGGTAAGAGAAACTTGGCCGTGGTCGCCCGGATTGTTGAACGACTCCCTCGTTGCTCTAGGAATTCTCTGTTTGCAAACAAGAAGACATACCCAAACAGTTAGATCAACATAGTGAATCATGTGAAACAACATGGAAAGAAAAAAGAACGAAGCACTTGGGTGGCCAATGCTTCCCAAGAAGGTGGACATGTCGGTTTTTGTAAGGACTTTGGTATATGAAGTGCGAACTGCAGCCCAGTCTGTTGCCGGTGCAACTGCACGGGTCGGAGCAGATGCAAGTGCAAGTGTTGGTGCAGGTGCCGAAGCCGCTGCTGCTGCCGGAGATGGTGCTCCTTGTAGAGCTGGTGTCGGTGTCGGAGCAGGTGCCGGTGTCGATGCCCGATCATCCAGTAGATCAGACTGATCCGCTGACGCGGTCGGTGCCCAATCCTCAGCTGGATCAGACTGAGCTGCTGCCGCTGTCAGTGCTAGAGCAACTGCCGGTGCTCGATCTGTGCAAGATAGTGGCGATCGTGTCTGGTCTGCTATGATCAACTTTCTAACTTGACTAGGATCCGTGACCGTGATCCAGTTTTTTTCTTCATTTCTTTTAAATGCGAGAAGGACTAATTGTGGCGTTTTTGTTAAACCAAACTGCAGTTCATCATAGGGATTCAGCTTGTACTCAGACAACAGACTGATCCAATTTTTTCCAGTAATATAAGTGATGGACAGTGCCTTCGTTACTGACACGACATAAGAAGTGAAACCTGCAAAAATAGCCATCGTAGAGCAAACCAAACGGTTTATTCTGTGATGAATGTCACATGGCAAAACCTACATCGTAAAATTGCAGGAAAAGAAAGAAAACATGACATTAAATCAATAAGATTTAGACAATAAATCAATAAGATTTACTTGATGTGACACGAGTGAATCCTTACCAGGAAATCTTTATGTTGAAGTACTAAACAGAAGATTGATCGTCCAACTACGCATGGCATGCAGGGGCCCTGCCTACTCCCACAAGCAGCACAGTCCAAAGGTCGTGACAAATCGTATGGACCGAACATCCATGGGACTGAAAATCCTGGTGGGTGCGATAAACCCTGCAATGCATACATATATTGGAGTGTAACCATAATTGATAAACTGTCCTCACAAAAAATATGATCTGGATACTTCAAATATATAGACTGAATTGAGTGGACAGACATTAACATAGACTGTTCTCAGGACTGACCACACACCAAAAGCGGCAGTACTAATAAACAATACAGGGTTCACAAACACAAATCAAGTACTGAACAATAGTACTTACTATAGACAAGCAAAGTTGCACTAACTAAACTCTGCAGACTATTTCTTGCCACCGACCTATGGGATGAACCCCGCATAACTGACTAGGCCATGGACTTCATGTGAGATGTCTACATGCACCATCACCATCTTGTCAACCTTGGAGAACCTAACAGAGTGGTCTTTCCACTCATAAACATGATGATGAAGACAGGCCGCATCAGATTTGTTGAGAAGCTTTACAAGAACCACACCCTTCGTATCAAAGGCACAACCAGGAAATTGTTGTGGTCAAGTACAGCCTCGAGAACACGCCTGACAACAATGCTACAGGAAAACACTAGTTCAGGACACGTGGCGACAGGACACAGCAGCTGGATAGTTCAGCAGTAGAACTCATCACCAGGTCTTCCAGTTCACACGGCATGACTTTGAGAACTTCATCTCCACCGCGGACCTGGTTCTAATTCAAACAGAAACCATATTTTATTACTACCTCCGTTCAGAAATATAAGATGATTTTTGATATTATAATCCATATATGACTACATATACGCACAGAAATGAGTGAACAAAGACACTAGAACATGTCTTCAAAGGCATGAGAGTAGAGGGATTACATTCAATATCCATAACACAAGTTACTGAGGCAAATATACCCTCTTAAAAGGTAGCATTGATGTTCATAAAGTACTCCCTCCATCCCAAAATTCTTGTCTTAGATTTGTCTAGATACGGATGTATCAAGTCACATTTTAGTATTAGATACATCCGTATCTAGACAAATCTAAGACAAGAAATTTGGGACAGCGGGAGTAGTTGAAAGTAATCTATAAGAAATCACTATCAACCTCTCGCATGTTTTGGTCAAAAGAGGAATTTAGAACCGTCATTTGGCACACTAAAATCACATGCAAGATCACCCATAAAGTTGTACTACCAGTACTAGTACTGCGTGTTAGATGAAAAAACACGATCAAGATCGAGAAAAAGATCATCAACAAGAGACATTACCTGGACTTGCTTAATGAGGGATCCTGGAGAGGGGGGCTTGGACAGGGCGATGGCTTTGAGCTTGTCTGCGGTAGTCTCGGCGGGGTGCTTGCGCTTCTTCGTACCATGAGCCTCGACGGTTTTGGCCAGAGCCATAGACATCACGTCGGCCGGTGCTCCAGCGTCCATCCAAGAGAGGAAGCTGAGAGAGAAGAGTGAAAGGAGGAACGAGATGAGGGAGAAGCGAAGCGAGTGGGGGTTTTCTTCAAGAGAGGAAGCTGAGAAAGAAGAGTGAAATGATGGTTGCTTCGTCCGTCCAACTTACTGCTGGAAAGAAGGGGGTTTTGTGATTTGATGGCTCATTGGGCATTACTGCGGCGGTTCGATTGGGGTAGTCTACCGTCACTCTACTACGGAGTAATTTAGTGCATGGCTGGTGGACCCAGGTGCTGGCTATCCCACATGTCGGCGAAAGTGAGTAATTTAGTGCATGGCTGGAGGAGGATCCGCATGGTAGAGCGTGTCCACTGTTTTTCTGAAGAAAAAAATTATTATAGCAAGTGTTTCCACTCTTACGACGGAGGAGTGCGAAACACGGCAGCCACTTGAACATACACAGTGCTCCTACTACTAGGCATGTGCAGTGGTTCATACGTTAGTACTCCCTCCAATTCTTTTTACTCCGCGTATAAGAATTGTCTAAAGTCAAGCTTCATAAAGTTTGACCATATTTATATGGAAAAATATTAATATCTACAATGCTAAATTTATACAATTTGAAAACTAAAGTCATGACGCATCTAATGTTGTCAATTTTCACATTCTAAATGTTGGTATTTTTCTCTATAAATTCGGTCAAAGTTTACGAGGTTTGACTTCAGACAAACCTTATATGCGAACTAAAAAGGACTAGAGGGAGTACTACACAATCTTGTTGCTAGTGTAGTAAGATATGATGATAACAAATGATGTTGTGCGCATGTCAACTACTCCTATATGTAACATAGTACCGCTTTTTTGACTGTCCTGTCGAGAATGAACGGTGAGATCAATGTTAACAGAACTAGGTCCACAGCGCACGGAGAGTACGGTGCTATAGTACTCCACGAAACATGAACCATATGAAGCACGAATAGTGTTAGGCAGGGTGTATGAAGGGTGCACGGGATGGGAGCAAAAGTTCCCTTCTCGACCCACTTTTGGGTGTTTGGCAGAGTGCATGAAGGGTGCATGAGTCCACACTAGTAGGTTGACAAAAATACACGAAGAGGAAACAACTATATTGAGATGAGAATGCAACCAAACACACCCACGCGCTTTGTGCTACAGTGATTGATATGCATCGTCTGAGTTTGATCCAACGGTCATGCCGCGCCGAGACATGGACATGCCCATGCAGAGGGCGCCTAAACACCACCGAAGTCCCTCTACTTCTCGAGGTGCGCGACGTTGGTGATGCAGGGTGCAACCGCCCACAGAGCCCGCTCCCGGTCGACGCGAGCCAGCTCGTCAAAGACGGCGTCCAATGGAACGAATGGATTCCGGTGATGGAGCCCTGAAAGGATTCACCCGGCAACGGCGACGGCAGCCTGCAATCCCTCCTTGTCCAGCTCAGCCCCCACCATCGCGCGGAGACGGCTCAGCTCCTCGGAGATATAGGTGAAGAAGGAGACAAGGTCAGGAAGCCGCAGCTCGTTGAAGTCGACCGGACGGTCGAACGGGTTTAGTCCGACGGTCGGCATCGTCGTGCTGGCATGACGGTAGGCATCGCGCAGCCACAACACGTGTGTGGCAACTTGGTTCACCAGGTGGCTGAGGCGATCCTGGACCTCGTCACGATCAGCCCGCTCGCGCTCCAGCCGGCTCCCCTGGCGGCCTATCGTATCTCCCGCTTTCTGCAGCAACGCCGTTGACGCCTCGAGCATCTTTGTGGTGGACGCCTGCCGCTTTTGAAGCTCCATGAACTCCCGCACATAACGGAGGAGCATGACACTCCTCTCCTCCTTGAGCTCACGAAGCTCCACGTCCTTGGCCCTGAGCTCCGCATCCTTGGCATGGAGCTCCTGTGTCAGGAGCCTCACCTTGGACTCCGTGATCTGCTGCGCCGCCATGGCACCAGGTAGAAGCAATGGGGAGAGGAAGCAAAGGGGGCGAAATGGCTGAAAGGCAATGCAATCTACGGGAAGGCGGAGGGAGCAGGGAATCTTTTGGTTTTCACCATGGTAAAACACCAGTCGACGACTTCTCACATCAGGGAGCAGTGGGTTTTTACAGGCGGAGTCAACATGACTAATTGCTGCCACGCCTGCTCCTGTCAATCAAAAAATTAAAAATCCTGCCGCGCCTGCTCCCGTCAATCAAAAAATTAAAAATCCTGCCGCACCCAAACACCAGAGCAATGCCGTGGTGGATATTTAAATTTACCCGCCGGCAAGTAGATAAAAAAGGGGTGAAAAACAAATGTGGCGGCGGCCTAGCTAATCGGTTGAACTAGCCCAACTAGCTTGCCACCGTGCTTCACTGATGTACTCGGCGGGAAAGGTGGTCTTTCGTGATTTGATGACTCATTTACTTGCTTCGGCGCTACGACCGAGGAGGACCCAGAAAACGCACAGTAGGGCGTCCCACGTCAGGAAGAATATATGCGTGCACCACCCGGGAGGACCCCGAAACCGCGCGGTAGGGTGTGCCACGTCTCGGCACGGAGGAAAAATGTGCGTGTAAAAATATACTGTATCAGACGTAGTACCTATGGTTCGACCTCGGGACCCAGCCAGTCGGTCAAAAACACCCCACTAGCCACACAGCTTCATCATGCAAACGTGGCACGGAGGATAGATGTGGTTAGCTCCGTCTCGACCAGCCACAACGTCTCTTGTTCTAGGCGATTCTTCTATTTTCCAAGCTTTTTTTAGTTGTAATAACACCACGGCAAGCTAGCGCCGCTCTTCGTGTGTGCCCGTGCAAAGGTTATACAATGGAGAGAAGAGAGATTGAGATCACAGACCTGGGACCCACCAGTAAGTGAGACAATGGTCATGCACGTGTTGACGAGGCACTCCCTCTACTCTACTCAACGCAAGTACTGTATAAAATCAAGTTATGGGACAAAGCCAACAACCATTTGTTTTTTCAGGCTATCGACTTACGCTTTGTAGTCCAGGTTGCCAGTTCGAATCTCGTCTTTCAGATTTGTTAGTTTTAGGTCCAAATTTGATTAATCACAAGTGGGACCCCCGTGTGTTGTTCTGATATTTCAGTGTAGGATGGTTTTTTTGAACAAACACTTTGCGCGGTTAGACAAGTAACGACACGAGTTACACGTATTTTGCAAGTTTACGAACAAAAATGACAGCGGCATAGAATATCACATCCACCCCGCAGCTTAGATACTATGGTGATACGATTTTTTACACTGTTGGAAGTGAGATCCAATGGCTTGGGAGTAGTCTTTGTAATTATGCGCAATTTCCAAACTCTCCAAAGGCTTTTTTCTTCAAATAAAACATTCAGGCCTCGTGTGTGCCGCTGCATCTTCGATCCAACAGCTCCACGGTGCTCATATTAGGTGCTCCCCGTAGCTTAATTACCCGCTACGGTGATATGAGCATCTAGGTCGTATGATTAGTGATCAGATGGCACATGCATAGTACTTGTACTTTCTGCGCATTTCCCAAACTCTATCAGCCGTATATTGCAAAAACATTCAAACCTCCTGCTGTGGGCCGTTAGATCTCAGTGAACTCGTATCACCATAGAATTTATGGTGCGGGAGCACCTCATACTCTCCCTTGTGAGAAAACATAAGGTGCTATCGCAGCTTGGATGCTACAGTGATACGAGCTTGGAGGTCGTTTGATCTGAGATCCAATGGCATCTGAGCAGTCTTTGTGCTTGTAAGCAGTGGCCGAACTCTTTTGGGGCTTTTCTACAAAAAACCATTCGAACCACCGAGGAGGTGTTGGGTCACAAATCCAACGCCTCTGAAGAGGTTGTATCACCAAAGCATCTAAGGTGTGGTAGCACATGATATTCTTACATACAGGAGAATATGATGTCCTCCTTCATCTTAGATGCTACGGTGATACGAGCTTCGAGGTTGTTGGATATGGGATCAAAGGGCATCTAAGTAGTTTTTGTACAAATTGTGTGCAATTCTCAAAGTCATCAAGGTTTCCTGCAAAAATATTAAGACACATCATGTGAGCTGCTAAATCTCAGATCTACAAGCTCCAAGCAACTCGTATCGGCATATAGCATCTAAGGTATGGGGGCACATGATATTCTCCCGAGGAGGAGGGGTGGGGGTGCACAACCAATCGGTGGTTGGGAGGGTGGGGACAAATATAATCTAAACAACCCTAAACAGAGCTCCATAATTTTATCTAAGGTCGAGGGGTTGACCCCCGACAATCATAGCTCCGCCTAAACACAACATTTGCATGTACTGTAGTACTAGACTTAATATTCATGTTTCAGTTTCATGTTCATTTTAAATATTGAACTGAGGACCATGGATGTCTTACATTTTACTCCCTTCGTTCCAAAATATTAGTCTTTTTTGAGGCTTCAAATGGACTGGCACATACGGATGTATATAGACATATTTTAGAGTCTAGATTCACTCATTTTGCTCCGTATGTAGTCACTTGTTGAACTCTCTAAAAGACTAATATTTAGGAATAGAATGAGTATTTTTGAATTCGTGTCATACATGCATGGTTTGGAAAAATAGATGCACTATACTTATTGGATTGTTGTTGTGTTCGTGCATGTGTGTTTCTGTGTGTGTGTGTGGTCATATGCTTGATACATACAAAGTTTTCTCACCTCCATATTGTTCATCTTTTAAATTTGAATTTGCATTGGAAAACTTACTAGGGATACCATGAAATGTGAAATCCACGTTGAGATCACTATTCACAAACTCACTCTAATTCAACAACTTGTCATAAATCAATTACCATGTTGAGATTAGTATTTGCAAGGAAAATACGGGTATTGTAATACACATAGATTCGTTCGGCAATTTAAAAGGTTCCTTTCGTATTCTCGAATGGTAGGACCCAACGGCGTACCAGCCAGACCTTGGCTCGTGTTGATCCTGAAAAAACCAGGCTTGTGTCCTTCGGTGGCGTGCGTGGTACGCACATTAGGCAACCCCAACCAGTCGAGCCTCGGCGTTTCAAGTCAAAATATCTGGCGGCTAGAATTCCAGCCCTAGGAAATTCCCCTCATGTCCCCGGTCCATAATGACTACCGATGAACAATGGAGGGATGCTTTAGTAACTAGACAATGTTATCTACCGTGCCGAGCACGGTTCAATTCCCTTGGTCGCTGCTCATCAAGGTCACCCGTCAACTGCATTGCTTAGTACTACTACTACTACACCAGGATGAGCACAGAATTGAGCCCGTTTGTTCGTGCCTAGTACTTGAGGGATTATCCTTTTACTCTGCATATATAACTTGTCTCAAGTCTAACTAAGCAAAATGTTTGACCAAATCCTTTCTTAAGAAATACAACAGGACAGATGTACGGCTTGAAAATTTATTGCATGATGCAGGTTATGATATTGTTTCGAATCCTGGATCTTAAATTTCAGAAAATCCAAAAGTGAGCATAAATTCTTGAAACTAAGCATGGTCACATGATATGGCACAAATATTACTTTGTAAGTTTTTTCTTCAATTTGAGACAAGCTGCTTATGACAAGTTGCACAAATGAAGAGCCAAGGTATTTTGGAACAAAGACCTGACACGTTAAGGAGAACGCTTTCACTATTGAAACCGTGGGCGTTTACGTGCCGCCACGAGTCCCCGCTTCTCATCGGCAGGTGCCGTCCGAGCAAGCGTGTGAGTCGACGGGAGGCGTGCGAGCAGACCGTTGTGCCGGCTGTCAGGGAGGCGTGCGAGCAGACCGCTGTGCAGGCTCACCGGAAGGTGAGCCCTTTGACCAGGCTCCGCTGCCCACCGTCGTCCCAACTGCTCCCACTTTTAATGTCACCCGCACCGCAGTTTAAAATCAACCCCGCACTACCCGGTATCGCTACAATCCTCTCTCTTCCTCTCCGATTCTCCTGTCATCTACCTCCAACTAGCCTAACCTAAACGTACGCCATGCCGCATCACAATGGTCTGCCCTTAGTGTTCCAGTTTCATGAGGAAGACACCCAGCCGGAGTCTCAAGAACATAAGGCGCTTTGGGACGAGCTTGAACTGGCCTTGCGGGAAGACACCGCGCCTGTCCCCGCTCCCGTTCCGGCTCCCGTTGCCCCGACTGTGCCAGCGCCCATCCCCGTGGCAATGATGGGCTGGGAGCCGCACATTGTCGCCGAGCTTGATCCCACGGGGTTCCATGAGGTCCCCGCCGACTTTCACGCGCCCGTGCACCTGCCAACGCATGCGCCTGCGCGTGCACTGACGCGCAAGCCCGTGCCGGTGCCCGTGCACCTGCCAGCGCATGCGCCTGCGCGTGCACTGACGTGCGCGCCCGTGCCGGTGCCCGTGCACACGAATGTCTCCGCCGCGCCGTTGACAGCGCCTGTCCCCGCGCGGGTGCCAGTGCCCCCCTCAGCAGCATGGATGGCCGCCATCGACCGCTCCTTGCACCAATGCTAGTCGCCTCCTCACGCCAATTGACTCGCTCCGAAGTCCAGAACATTTTGGCCTTCCTTGAAGCTAGGCCAACGTCCAGGAGTACGCCAACAATGGCGCAAGATGCCGCCGTCGCCGTCGGTCAGTGGCCCGACGACACACAGAGCACGGTAGAGGAGCCGCTTCCCACCGCGAGATGCCCCCGCCGCCGCCGCGTAATCTAAATTTGCCATGAAAAACATTCAGATTGCCATTCTTAAAATCTGAACGTTTATCATTTCCATTTATTTTATATCGATCGTCGTATAATTTAAAGTCGGAGTCAGACTGAACGAAATGTATAGTTTGATCGATTGAATGTTCTGCTAGAGCCGTATCAAATTAAATATAAAACGTCATCAAGCCACATGTATTCCTTGTCATCCAACGACCTAGACTGCTTCAATGTCGAGTGCTCAACACGTTTAGCGTGCAGTTAATTTCATGCCAAAAATAGTGCTAATCACATGACAACACGCAAATAATATCCTAGTAGTTAATATCTGCATGCACTTAATATACTTCCAAATTAACATGCATTGCATGTACACACTGACTAGTGCTGCTAGTACGTGAAACTGGTACCGTGACTTGTGAACACGTCCAGATATGGTCAACGGCAACATCGCCCGCGAGTTCTTCTTGTTTGCCCGTGCGTCTAAACGCAGAAGGGGAGGAGAGAGAGAGCACACATGGAACCCACCAGTAAGTGAAGGTGAATAGTACTAAAAATAATATTACATGTTATCCATTAATTAGGCTGTGGTAATATAAAAACATTATGTGAACAAAGGGGGTACAACAAACATTGCTATTCTACGTATGTTGCCTATTGACGTGCGGCTTGAAGGCCCGGTCGCATGTTCGATCCTCGTCCTTTATTTTTTAATTTGTATATGGGTCCAAATTTGTTTCATGACATGTGGGCCCCTCGGTGTGTAGTTTGTAGCACTTTAATTTCTGGGTCGAAATTTGTTCCATTCCAAGTGGACTATCGGTGTGTAGTTTTGTCGCTTATTTATAATAATTAAAGAGAACATCATAGTTTTTTCAATAATACCATGGTGCGACGTTGAAGGCGAGAAAGGACGTGCGAGAGAGAGATGACCGAGCCAGAGGGAAATCAACTAGGGGAGTTGCGTGGGTTGCAACGGTGTTTGGAGTAGTTGTGGGCCAAATGCTACGAAAATATAATCTAAACTGACCGGAATAAATGCCTACACAAATTAATCCAAGGTTGGAGTGCCCCTCGCAATGTAAATACCTTCGGCTTTGCGAGGGATGGAGAGGTAGTAGCTTCAACGCATGGAAGATACAGTGTGAGAAAGTGAGGTCAATCGAGAGACATAGAGATAGAGAGACAAAGTGAGTGTGGTCCGACATTCATTGAACAAATATATATGCTCTGGAGAGATATTGTCCGATTGAGCTTTTTGGCAAGGGTGGGGGCTGTAAGATAGAGCTTGAGAGATGATCCAGTCACAGACGTGTAGATATATTTTATGTGTGGGAGGAAGCAAGGTCAACCGATCACATAGGGTCGCCGTGCGATCGAAAGAGTGAGACGGGTTGGAGAGAGTGACCTAGATAGACGATGTGCGTGAGAGAGTATACAATGTGAATAGGTCAAATTGGGCTCAAACATGGTGATATATCGTTTTTGTCCGAGAAAGAGCGAGGTCAATCGAGACATACGAAGAGAGAGAGAGGGAGAGAGATTGAGTGAGTGTGGCCCACCATGAGGTCGAAAGAGTGGCGGCGGCTTGGATGGACTAACCTAGATAGACAATCCGCATGAGAGAGTATAGAGTGTGTCGATCGAGGCCCGAACAGGGAGATATATCATTTGTGTGTGAAAGAAAACGAGGTTAAACGAGACTCAGATAAAGAGAGCGAGATTGAGCGAGTGTGGCCCGTCGTGCGGAAGAAAGAGTGAGACAGTCTCGAGGGAGTGACCTAGATATACAACGTGTGTGCGTGCGCACGAGAGGTTGGGGGCTAGATAGGCAATGCATGTATTTAGCACGAGAGGGTGACAGGGAGAGGGGGAGAGAGAGAGAGCTCGGCATGGGGTGCAATGGCGAGTGTGTGAGGTAAATACATTTGGTAACAGAGTGGAAAAAGGGGTTGTGTAGTTGAGAGACTTAGAGATCGAAACATGGAGAGAAAGAATGAACGTGTGTTGGAAACCGTTAGCTTAATAAGGTGGTTAGGAGAGGAAGATTGACCGATACAGGAAGTATGTAGCGTTTTTGCGGGGGGGGGGGGACTAAAAACAACATTTGAATGTACATAGTATGAGACTTAATATCAATGTTTCAATTCGGTGTACATTGTAAGATTTGAACCGAGGACCAGGCATACGGGTAATTATTTCGAATTCGTGCCATACTAAGTTTCGAAAAGTTGACATTGACTTACTTTGTTGTGCTATTTTGTAGGTCATATGTTTGAATCCATCTAAAAGTTTTCTCACTACCATGGTGTTCATCATATAAATATGAATTTGTATTAAAAAAGTAGCATGGATATAGTGAAATGCGAAATCCACGTTAGAATTGGAGATCGCTACATGACACACACTCTAATTCAAATAACTAACTACGTGACACACACTCTAATTCAAATAACTAATTATGTGACACACACTCTAATCCACGTTAGCATGGGTACCGTTTCAATTTTTTTCAAATAACTCCTCATTAATTAATTTATAGTACTCCCTCTGTTCACTTTTATAAGACTTTGAAGACATTTTAGACAATGTGCAAAACAGTTCATTTTAAGTTGTCTGAAATGACTTACAAAAGTGAACGGATGGAGTATCTCGTTTCGAATGACTAATTATTGCAAGGAAAACACGGGCATGGTAATACATACAGATTCGTTTGCAAATGAAAGAAGATTCATTTGCATTCTCAAATGTAGGTGCACCAGGCAGACCAGGGTCGTGTCGGGGTGGACGCTGCTTCAGTGCCTTAAAGGCAACTGCCTTTGGGTCATTGACATGTGGGCCAGCCACCTGTTGTGCCCACATGTCATGGACACAAAGGCAGGTGCCTTAAGGCACCGAAGCATAGTCCTGTCGGGGTGGTCGCGTGTGTTGGACAGACGCGTAGCACCCAGCCACCCACCCCCTCCCCCCCAAAAAAAGGACGACAACAATATAAGTTCGCGCTTCCACGTTTCGGATTGAAATATCTAGCGGCCCCAATTCCAGCCCTGCAAAATCTCTCTTCTCCACCGTCCCCTTCCGCGCCCAGATTGCTCAAATCCCTAATTCGCCGCCAACCCTCAAATCGCCCCTCGTCTCGTCTCTTTCCCCACCGTTTCCCACCTCTGTGCCGGACGACGAAGACGAAGACGATGGACGCGCTTCACCACCGCACCGGAGCTACCTCATCTACGCCCTCGTCCACCACACCAAGTGGTCCACCGACAATGCCGGCCGCTGCAACTGACGTGCCTCATAGACACCGAGTTCCACCGCATCAGGTGCGCTTCACCGACACTGTCTCCCAGCTCACCGGGGCTACTTCACCGAGCACATCGTCGCACCTCCGCCCCCCGAGGCCGTTGGGGCTTCACCAACGGTCTCTTCCACCGCATCGTAGCGCTCCGCTGCCACTCAAGATCTGCATCCGTGCACGGCCAGCCAATGCCAGCGCATCACCCTCAACGGCTCTGAAGTGACCCGCACTCTAGCTAGGCGAGCATGCCCAAACGCTGGCCCGAAAGGTATCCACACATCACTCCCTTGTGCACTGTTCTGGCGATGTTTGGATATCCTTTCACTGCTCTCTTAGCTTACACGCCTATGCAACTCTGACTTTAACTCTTATTCCTTCTAGAGATATCATCTGAAACAAGCAAATCCATTTTTTAGCGAAGCATGATGGCGCTACAGGATCTGGTACACATCCTGCACACCCGTATAACCTTGTAAGTATCTGTCCTCCGGTACAACATCAAGGTCGATTCCTCTTATTTGATCAACCATTCGCCGTGTCAAAAATGCAGAGGGGGATGCAAGGAGCACAAGGCCTGCACATCCAAGCAAGTGGTAACATGGACTTGTACATGAAACATTCCAAGCGCAAGCAGAGCTGCAGTGAGCCTGTACAACGAGCTAGCGTAAGTCCCTGCATTTCATTTAATTTGTACTGGCATTCATGTATGATTTGTGTGCAGTGGCTGATCCACGAATTCAAGTTACCAAGGGCGAACATTTAACTTAAAAAATACGAAGGCACTTGCACTCCGGAAATCAACATAACTTGAGAAATGTGAAGCTACATGCACTTTGATAACCAGCTAATGATCCAAAGTAGTTCAGATTATGAACACTAAATGATGCAAGCATCAAAAAACACAAAATGCAACATGGTGTACAAGGACTACAAACATGGTCTGTACCTGCTTGAATTATTCGTTCTCTGGCTGAAAATATCGAAGTGTAATTGCACGTATAACCAGTGCGCAAACTGCATATCAATATATCTATCCTGCACAAGTATGCCAATAGTTTCAAACAACAGATTAGAAAAGTATTTATGCTATGTTGTCATGATACGGGGACTTTTTGGTAGATGGCCTCGATGTTTCCTCAAGCTATGAAAATGTACTATAATTTACTTGTCATCAATGCCTGCAAATCTCTGTCTCTCTCAACATAGTAGATCATCATTAGACACTAAATCCTTCAATGAGGTTGCAAAATGCTTGCATTAGATCCCTCATTAGACACTATATGTTCATCACCAAGAGCATGTAAAATATTTGCATCAAATCCTTCATTAGCAGTCTGTTCATTAGACACTTCAGGCTCAAGAACAACATGAGCTTGTATGTTTGCACCGGAAACTTGATTAGATACATCAGATTCAGTCAGTTCAGTATTGATTGGGGGAGTTATAAAATATGTAGAAATTGGTTTCATTTTCTCATAGATTCCCTACATACAAGTCGTGTTACAACACCGTCAGGTTTAACTATTGGCTAGAAATTGAAGAGTTGAATTAGATATAATCAGGGATGTGATGTACCTGCTCGTTGCGCATGCTACTCTTGCAAGCTGCGACTGTCCGTTTGCGCAAGTTTGATGCCATGCCCGTGCTGCCGCCGCTGCCTCCCACGCAGGCTACACCCAGGGTTGGATCTTCATCTTCTTGTCCTTCCGTTCGCTTGAAGCCCGGCGACCGCCCTCCAACGAGGGCGCGAGGAAGTGCCGTGTCGGTCTGTCCAGCGGCGGCTAGGTTAAGAGCGAACCAGACTGGAGGCTGGAGCGAATGAATTGGGATTTTTCCTGCTGTTGATCGATATGGGAGGCGCTCGTTTGGGCTGCGAGCCTGCTATAGGGCCTGCCTTGCACTTATGTTATTGGCCCATCCAAATTGAAACATTTTTCTTCATTTTTTACATTGTCTGCTCATGCATTGGGACGAACAAAACTAACATGGGCCAACCTGGACGACTCAAACTAGGTGCACACTTTCCAGCCACCTGAGGCGGCCGCCCATACCAGCCCCTATGGTGGCGTCGTCCCTTTTTGCGTGTATGATTGGATAGTGAAAAATATTCCAGTGGCGCTTTTGATTACCCACAGAATGATTGAATTGCTTGTTTCTATGAACTGAGTTCGCCAATAATGTGAAGGATGCCAGTCTTTTCATCCTATTGTAGATTGCTTAGATCTCGATATGCCAAAAGTAATCACATGAAATATACAATAAAAGCCAGTGTGATGTGCTTGGCTACAACTAGTCTGACTACACGTCCTCATATAACATATCAAGGACGCACCATCTTACCAGATTAACCATTCGACTTACCCATGCAGTGTGGGAAGAAAGAAGTATTGGGACTGCGTATCCAAGAAATTGATGCCATGGACTCCTTCGTACAACCTTGTAAGCGAAAAAGAAGTTGCAGTGTGCCTGTACAAAGAACTAGCATACCTTCAGTTACCTGCTTCTCGGAATTTTAGTTAGCCACTTATTGCAAAATTGTTCAATTATGTTGCTTGGCTTAATTTAGTTTGCTACTGATTACATAATGGCATAGCCTGTTAATCATATTGTAGACTACGCCTATCTATGTGTTTGATACTTACTGTTAAGAATTACCTGTTTGCCTTAACTTAAATATCTACTTGTTTGTTTAACTACTTTGCTGCTGCAACAGTGGGTTACAATGATGTTAATAACTACTTTTCAGCATCTAATTGAAACTCTTTAATTCCTTGTTTGTTTAACTGGTTTGCTGTTATAACTCCCAGTTGAGATGTTTTGCTAACTTCAACTTTTCTGAATCCAATCGGAACTTTAATGGCAAAAAAGGTTAGCACAAGATAAAAGAGCGAGGTCCCCATGGACGTTGCATCATCCCACAGCAGTGGCACCGGCCCAATTGTGCATTATGAATTGCCAACTGCTGATGCTCTAGAGGCTAAAGTAGTGGTAGAAAGAGATTTTGCTTCTGCACTTATAGATGAAGTTGACATGTTGAGGAAGCAAATAGCATAATCACAAGCAGTACTCAAGACAACCATTAAATATTTGGTGGATTTCAAAACGAAGCAAGCTGGGACTAACCAGATTGTTACGGTCCTGAAGGAAAAAAGGAAATTAAATTCCTACTTGGTAAATCATAGGTGAAATGTTCTTTCCATAGTTGAATAACCTTTGTGTTGTTTGTTCATGTAATCAATCAAACCATTTGTTTTAGAGATCATGTAATAATTGTTTTTTTTGGTTTGTAATTTTATTTGAGCACAAGTCTGTATTAATTGATAAGACTCAGAGACATTTCATTTGGATTGCTGTGCCAGACCTACAAATATGCCAATCGGGCTGAATGTGCATTCAGCAATAGTAGTAGTATAGATAGACCATAAGTGGCACGCATCGGAAAGGGCCAAGATGCTGGCTAAAAAAAGGATGTTGTTGTAGCCAAAAAAAAGTACAGCGGCCTGGCTTATGTATGTTAGTTGATATTATTGATCCATATACTCTATAAGTGTTTATATGTCTGTTAGTTCTGTACATTCTTGGTTGATTGACTCGGTATTTGAATCTTGATACATCGCTTGTGTACATATCTAAATAGGAGTACACATTATGCTGCATGTGACATTTGAGTTGGACATGAAGTGTTCCAAATATTCGAATTCACCTTAAACTGGATTCTAGTTTTTGAATTTGAGTATCGGCATTTGTAAACCATATTCATATACGACAGTGGAATACATCTTTGTCGTCCTTTTGAAGATATATAAAAACACATAGAATGATTTATAAAGATTCGTATAGGAATACAAATTGGATTCGAATTTAGTTGCCAGGGTAAACGTGGATGCTTATTATCCCAAAATTCGAAAGAAGCAGCAAAATGTCCACTCCCACATCGGCTGCCCGAAGCCAAGTGTTTGGGAGATGGAAATTACTGTCTACCCGTTACACGGACAATCCATCGGCCCGATTTCCACTTCTCTAAATAGGGGTAGGTTAGTAACTTCAATTAGACGTGACACGACCGCCTCTGAGCCCATTCCGACACGGTGGGCGTCAAACATGGGCGGCAAAACTCATTTGATTCAAGCTCGTCTGAAAGACCTCCGTTTCTCCCTCCATTCCCCATTCATATACGGTGGGCGGTAAAACAAACTCGACTCGGCCAAAATCGATGTAGGAAAATATTTTCAATAGGGGCAGGTTTGTAACTTCACTCGGACGTGACACAACCGCCCTACCTGTCAGCCCCGTTCATACACCATGGGCGCCAACCATGGGCGCCAACCACCCTCTCCTCGCCTGAAATCGCTTTGGGCAAATATTGGCGAGATGCGAGATTACTGTCCTATCCCCAACCGACGAGACGTCCAAATTTTAAACGGGGGCTAAGTTCGTAAGTTTCCCATATTTCAGACAGGCGTGTCCCAAAAACATGGTTCCCCGTACCTCTCCCTCCATTTTCCCATTCATACACCGTCCGCGCTAGAACACCCCATCCCCACACCAGCCTCCGTCCGCCACCCCATCCATCACCGCCGTCCTCCACCACATCCATCGCCACCGTCCTCCACCATGTCGGAGCGCCTACCAAGACCGCGTCGTCCACTGCTAGAGATGGACGTTTCTCATCCACAGCGACGGACCAATAGCCTTGCATCGCGTCCTCTCGCTTCATCGGCGTCGTCGTCCTCTTTGTCAGGGCCGCTCACACGACCTTCTCTTCCACCGCAACGGGACTTATCCCCCAATGCACCCGTCTACCATCGTAGATCTGCTTCAACGCCACCAACAGCCATCGCACCCCCGATGCCTACACGACGCCGCAAGAGAGGTGGTACTTCATATCTCCTCAACTTTTTGATCTTAACCAGAAAATAGATCTTAACTTGGTTACTCTACTTTCTTTTCAGCTCTTAGAATTTAGTTCTTAGTTCGAAGCAAACAATGGATGCTAAATATCATTTCTCCGGTTTGCAGCTTCAAATCTACCATGGCACAGCCATAATACGGTTTAATTGATCATGCTTAGGGTTTAATTGATCATGTTGGTTCCGTGGTGGTTTCTTTAATAGAAATCGGAGGGGAAACCCTCTTTTGCTAAAAAATATGCTTAGAGTTTCCCCCTTTTATGATCACTATACGATCAGAATACGTGCTTCGTGTCATAATAACACTACTCCACCCATCAAGCTAAACAAGCTTAGTTGTTCAAATACGAATCTGATATTATTAAAACAGAGTTGTTTAATTGGTCAGCGAAATGTTCCTAAATTAGTTTCGAAAATGCATGTTCGCCACTCGGGTGTGTATCTCTACAGGGTGCCCACGGTGGGCCGGCCCACCCTGGGATTTTGGGTCATCCTAGGCCCTGATTCCCCTCTGTTCTGATGCGCGCTTCCGATCTCTACTCGCCCCTAGCCGCCTGCCTCGCGTCGACTTGCCGTCCCCGGACGGCATGACTCTAGGAGGAGACGCCGGACCAACAGGAGGCCAGGAGCCGCTCGCCCAACAGCGTCACCGCTGCCCAGGCGCGCCACCGTGCCTACCTTCCCACTCCGTTCAGGGCTCAGGCGTGCAGCACCCACCAAGCCAACCCGATTTATCCTGAGATACGTCCTAAGCAGCCACTCCTCATCACCCATTTTCTAATTGATTCATTACTCATTAGGCAGGACTGTCATTAGGGTTTGTTGTGTGCTCAGTGCTACCTATACTTAATGGTTCAGATGTATTTCGGTAATCTTTAGTACCTCTAAAGTTCACAGGGTTTTCAAAATTCCGGCCCTCGGAACAGAAACTAGTCATTTTGGATTGTTGGTCGTAGTGACATTGACCCAGATTACTACTGCAAGCCAGGTTTGTTGACAATTTTACTTGTCTTTCTTACTCATTCGATATAATATCCAATTATTCACGTCGATTAGTTGCAAACAATAAGTGCTAGACAAACTTCTTCATTCAGATTTTGGACGGTCTCTTACTGTAGTTACAATTCTACATACTTGTCCTAGTACGCTCACAAGTAAATGATTGATTCACTACATCTATGCTTGCCTTGTCATATTTGTTGTCAATATTCTTTTAGGGTGGACCACCCTGTTTCTAAATACTGGAATCATAGACATGAGTGAATAGTATTTCTCTATGTGATCTCTTCCATCATGTGTGGGTAATGAACACTGCATTGTATAGAAAGAAAGTGTCATTTCCAGCTTTTACATAGGTTCCGATCTTTTACATGGAATACAATATGCCTACTTGCTTTGTGTCGCACTACCAACACTCCACCCTTGAAGCTAAACATTACGCCACTCATAATTGCTTAGTTTATTTGTTCAAATACGAATTTCATATGATTCTAATGTTCCTACTTCAGTTTTGAAATGTGTGCCTGCCTCTTATAGAGACATAAGGGGTTTGTATTTCTGTGTGTGGTCTGGTCAGCACGGTTGGGGAGGTGAACTTTGCATATGCAAGGGTTTATAGGGAGACACTCTCCGAGTTGAATCCGCAATTCATTCCATAGATAATCTGACTACTTTTTATGTTTTCATGAATCTCAGATTCTGAACAGCATCATAATGATTATGAGCTTGCGCGCATGAAAAGAATAAAGCAGAACAATGCCATGGCTGTCAAACTTGGCATTAAGGGACTGAAATCAAGTCTGGATCAATCCAATGCAAATGCTCTCCACCTACAGATTCATGCTCAGAATATGATCCTAACAGTGATTCTGAGCTAGAGGGAGACCTAAGTCAATGTAGCTCCCTAGTGGAGGAGTCAGAGGAAGATGCCCTATCTTATTCACCCATCAAGGTACTTGCTCTAACTTTCCAAGGTTACATTGCTCGCGCATATCTTGCAACTGATGCTTTGCATTGCTTCTACTTTGTTGAACTGCCATTAGCTTAGTTTACACATCGTGTATGTGAATACGCCCTGCCTATCCATTTTCAGTACATGTTCCATCTGTCAGCATACCATATTTATCCATTCAAATGTTGTTCTTGTGTATTAGACGTTCAAAAGGAAGAGGGCGATTGCTGATCATGGAGGAGCACAAGCAAAGTATTTGGAAAAGGTAGTGGCACCTGATAAATCAAATAGCCCATTAGGTGTAGTTGCAATATCACCTGACCCACAAAATACCCCAACTCTAGCAGACTCTAGCCCTACTACACTGGTCATTTCTGATGCCCCAACTCAGCAGACCCCAACTGCAGCAAACAGTATGATTATGCCAGTTGACATAGCACCAGTTGTACGACGCAAAACCCCCATTCTAGCAAAGAGTACACCAAATCCAGTTGCCAAATCCCTTTTCGAACCAGAGAGAGCCCCAATTGCAGCAAATAGGACCCCTGTTCCATTTCTTCCCAGTTTAGAAGACAAAGCTTATGTTGTTGTCAGGAACTTTGTGCGCATCTTTCCTTCATGGAAAGATTATACCGCAGACACAGAACAATTTCCAGTCTTCCTCCGCAACTTACGTGTAAGTAATGTACTAATGTTATTCATGGCCATTACTGCATATGTTTCTGCTGACAGAAGACACAAGATTTCATTATTTTAAATAGGCGAGGAGCAAACTAGATTGTGATGACGAGCAAGGGTTGGTTGCGCTCTTCAAGAACTCATTGATGAAGTATCGTTCCTACCTGAGGCAAGCGCACTTCGATGGCAAGCCTCTTAATGAATTTTCTGTAAAGTCTCTGGTACTACATTTATCCGATGGTGACTGGAATAATCTTGTTACACATTGGTCTCGGCTGCAGCGTAAGGTACTGTCTATGATATCACATCACAATTTGAACTACATTTCTGCATTTGCCTTAATGTCTCACTTGTATGAAAACTGTTAGCAGAAGAACATTCGTTCTCAAGGGACCACAGAATCTTGCAACTACACTGCACACTGCATTGCTCTTGTGAGTACCTCTTGCCCTGTATGACCATACTTACTTTCATAGTTGTTTGATTATGTAGCATCACTGCACATGTTAGCCTCGTAATCATCCATTTGGTGGACATTATAAGATCCGTATGGACTCTTACATAAATTTAGAATCAACCCAATGCTTTTGAAGAGGTTTAGCTCTGCAGTCCTCTTGTAAGGACTGAACGTGGTCTACCACTGTACTTACATTAACAGCTCCTCCCTCTGTCCCATAATATAGGAACGTTTTGTACAGTACACCAGTGTTCAAAACACTCTTGTATTATGGGAAGAGGGATTGGTTCATTTTGTAGCATTCTGCATCTTATCTCCCTCGCCCACCATTTACTAAAAAAGATCAGATCTATATTTAATCTTACCAACAAGTAGAATACACAGACAATGCCAGTGCAGAAGTGTAGCCCATTGCTCTTGTCAGTACATTTTGTCATGTAACGCTTGTACTTCCAGGGATTGGTAGTTGATTATGTAGCATCAATCTGCATCTTATCTTCATTATCCTCTATCCCTTCCAGTATTATCATATCTATAATTACTCTCTACAAAATGTAGAGTACAGGCAATGCTTATGAAGAAGATCCTGTGCTGAAATTCTTGAGTTATCCTTCCCTTGACATGGAGAAGGGCATTATAAAGCCGGTGTTAACTGTTAATGTAAGTCAGTCCTTCTAAAGCCTTTATCCTCAACTGTTGTTTAATTTTCTCATACTCCCTATCGTTTACTGCTATTTAGTTTGTTGTTTCTACCAAAATGCATGTTCGTAAGAACCATAAGTTCTAAGTTTTACTTGTAAAACCAAATTCCTTATTCATACCATGCACATTACTGAATACTCCCTATATGTATGCTTGTTTTTGTTGATCTATAATCCAGTGTGTGGTGAAGCATCCCATGTTTGCACCTTGTCATCTCCTGTTTTATCTTACTGATGTGGCTAATGATATGAACAACATGCCATGCACATTATCCAAAATAGATACAATGATTTTCTTTGCCCTTCATCTATGCTTGTTATGTTGACATGGTAATCCAGTAGTGTGGTGAAGCTCCCCGCATTATGAACAATGCCAAATTATGCTATTGATATTTTGAACTTACTCTTTATTTTCTAATTTGAAATTGGATAGAATTGACAGAACAATTATCATCTTTGTTTATACACGTGCAAAACCTGTCATCTCTCTGCTTTGTTTCAGGGTGATATGCCTGATGGCATGCACAAGTCTGCTGAAGGCTATGAGACGAACCCAACATATATTGCAGCAAAGAAGGCAAAACATCTTGAAGATAGCGAGACAACCCCAAAGTCTTGTCTTGACGCAGTGTTCAAGTTACTTGAGACTAATAGTCAGACAAGCTCACAGAATTCGTTGTCTGAATCAGTTCGACTTCTTCAGTCCCAAGTTCTAGCAGAAAGGCATTCTACAACTCAACTTCGATTTGAAGTCTTATCTCTAAGAAAGATTGCGGAGAACACCAATGAGAACCTCATTGCTAAATAGCTACACCTGGAAGCTATGGCCGACATGCTAGGCCGGTCTCATAGCCTTGCTCAGCAGCTTGCGCAGCAGTCCCTCCGCAAGGCTAACCTTTCTTGAACTGTCTTGGAAGTGGTCTCGGTTCAGTATTATTTTGTTACGCTGCAATGGTGCCCAGTTTTTGTAATCTGCTTCTTCGTTGCGCTTTATGATCACTGGTGGCGAACTTCGATGCCCGGTGGATGTAATATACCTTAAATCCTTTATTGTATAGTGTAGGTTTATTCTTAGTTACTATGCCGTAATTTCTTTATTGTATAGAGTAGGTTTGTTCTTAATTCCTACTAGTTACTGCCATCATTCGCTATCTGAAAAAAAATCAGATGTAGTCGACCGGACCAAAACATTCGACTCTAACGGGCCAGGTTTTTAGCGGGCCACAATTGGGCCAGCCTGCGTCTTTCTTGGGCCCGAATGATTGGGGCCTTCACACATTGCGCTAGGCCCAAACTTCCACCAGCCTATATTTTAGTTGGGCCTTTTGTCGACCGAGCGCTTAGTTTGGCCCAGGTAGCGTTGGGCCATTAACAGGCTGAATATTGTACTGGCCTGTTACGGCCGAGATGAAACCACAGGCCTTTAGCAGGCCAAAATGCATGTTGGGCCTCAATTTTCACTAGTCGTCGATGGGCCTTCGGCAGGCCGAAATGTAAACCGGGCCGTTTTGGGCCCAGTTAGCTCACGGGCCGTTACCAGGCCGAAACATATCTCGGGCCTTAGTTGGCCCACTAATATCATGGGCCTTTAAGAGGCCGAAAGCTTAGCACAGGCATCAACGGGCCGAATTACACGACAGGCCTTTAACAGGCCCAAAGTCACATTGGGCTTAACTGTTGCCACCTTTAGCACGGGTCATTAGTGGGCCTGATGTCCCGTCGGACCATATATGGCCCATGGGCAGCACGGGCCATTCCCAGGCCGAAAGTCACACCGGGCTGAAATGGGCCCATGTCTACATCAGGCCTCTAACAGGCCGAAAGTCACTGGGTTGTAGATGGGCCCAAATATTTGGCGAACAATTAACGGGTCAGATCTAGCTGCGGGCTGCAAATGGGCCCAAATATTGGGCGAACAATTAACGGGCCAGATCTGGCTTCGGGCCATAAATGGGCCTTTATTAAGCAGGCTGTTATTGGGCTGGCCCACTAGTACCTAATTAAGTTCTACGGGCCTTTGACTGGGCCAGCCTTTTTAACCTATATGGGCCTCTGTTGGGCCCAGCCACGTGTCGACGTATCATAGGCATGTCTCCTCCAATGGACGGGCGACATCTGGCCCACTGACAAGCTGACAGGTGTTCCCTTCGGCCAATCAGAATTTTACACGTGGAAATTTTCCATTGGTCAGGGCTATTAACGGGTTATCGGATCCAAAATCCGACCCGATAGCTTAACGGCGTTCCGTTACGGTGGATGCCACGTGTCGGTCACCCTTGACGAAAGCACTTCTATGATGCGCGATTTATCATCATGGAAGTGGACACTTCCGTGATGATAATTTTGGTAATGTCATGGAACACTTCTACGACAACACAGGTATGACTATCTTGATTCTGTCATAAATTTGTCATGGATGTACATGCATGACAGAAAATGCGACCTACTGTGACAAACACGTATCATCACGGAAGTGTATTTTTTTAGTGAAACAGTGATCCAACGAATGCAACCGGTAGGGAACGACGATCGTGCGATGGGGAAGCGCCATCCATGGTAAAGAAGGGCCGCTGTAAGCGAGCGACAAGAGCGGCGGGTGAGGGAGTCTTGGATTAAGGGGTCCTTGGACAGCCGGACTGTTGGGCTATGAAGATACAAGACAGAATACTTCTTCCCGTGTCCGGATGGGACTCTCCTTTGCGTGGATGGCAAGCTTGGTGATTCGGATATGTAGATTCCTTTCTCTGTAACCGACTTTGTGTAACCCTAGCCCCCTCCGGTGTCTATATAAACCGGAGGGTTTAGTCTGTAGGACAACAATCATAATCATAGGCTAGACTTCTAGGGTTTAGCCATTACGATCTCGTGGTAGATCAACTCTTGTAATACTCATATTCATCAAGATCAATCAAGCAGGAAGTAGGGTATTACCTCCATAGAGAGGGCCCGAACCTGGGTAAACATTGTGTCCCCCGCCTCCTGTTACCATCAGCCTTAGACGCACAGTTCGGGACCCCCTACCCGAGATTCGCCGATTTTGACACCGACATTGGTGCTTTCATTGAGAGTTCCGCTGCGTCGTCACCAGAAGGCTTGATGGCTCCATCAATCATCTACAACAATGCAGTCCAGGGGGAGATCTTCCTCCCCGGGCAGATCTTCATATTCAGTGGCTTCACACTGCGGGCTAACTCGCTTGGCCATCTAGAGCAGATCAATAGCTACGCCCCTGGCCATCAGGTCAGATTTGGAAGCCTGAATTTTGTGGCCGATGTCCGTGGAGACTTGATCTTCCACGGATTCGAGCCCATGATGGCTGTCCCCTGGCACCACGATGAACATGACCTAAATCTATCATCAGGCCGCACTCAGGAGGTAGAACATGTAACCGCTCTGGCCCTAGATCCGGAGTGGACCGCGTCGCCCGAAGACGAGAAGCTTAACCCCGCCACGGAAGCCGCAGACTCAACGGTGCTCGAGCCACACACAGACCCAACATCGAGCTGGGCTTGTGTCACCAGAACCTCAGACTCGTCTCCGGCCATATGTTCCGGACCGTGTGCATCCGCGTCCATCGAACCTGATTGGGCGCCGATCTTGGAGTTCAACTCCGCGGACATCTTCCAGCACTCACCTCTAGGCGATGTGTTGAACTCATTGAAATCCCTCTCCTTGTCGGGGGACTCTCGGCTGAACTATGTCCGGCTCGAATGGGAAGCAGACGACGAAGAAATTTGTTTCCCACCCACCACCCACTTTATAGCCACTGTCGATGGTTTAACCGACATGCTTGATTACGACTCTGAAGACATCGACGGTATGGACGACGATGCCGGAGAGGAACAGGATCCACCACCTACAGGGCGTTGGACAGCTACATCCTCACACGATATATACATGGTGGACACACCTAAAGAGAAGGAGGCCGACGACGATAACAGTATGCCCGTCGATGAACCTCCCAAGCATCGGCGTCAGAAGCGCCGACCTTGATCCGGCAAAAGGAAAAACAGCAACATTGTCACGGACAATGATGATAATCCAGACCAAGCCGAAGACCCCGCAGACCCAGCGTTGGAGTAGGACGTGTGAGAGGACAGCGAACACAGTCCGGGGATGTTGTCTGACCACAGCGATGCCGAAGATAGCAACTATCAACCCGTCTCCGAAGAGGAGATCAGCTTGGGCCACGATGAATTCATCGTCCCAGAAGAACCATTAGAACAAGAACGCCTCCATCAAAGGCTTATCGCCACTACAAGGAGCCTGAAGAAGCAGAAGCAGCGGCTTAAAGCCGCATAGGATACGCTCAATGACAGATGGAATGAAGTGCTAGACGCTGAGGAAAAATATGGCAGTAATCGCCAAACAAAGAGCTATCCTAAGCGTAAGTTGTTGCCCGAATTCAACGACGAGGCTATCGCGCCTATACCGCTGAAAAACAATATGGCTGACAAGCCACATCGACCACCTCATGGTCGAGACAGAGCGGCTAGCAATGCCGCACACAAACCTGCACCCCCTCCCCGTAAAGGGAGGTTGCGGCTCAGGACCAGACACACGATCTACGTGAGGACCTGGACAAAAAGGCTGGCAAAACCAGGTCCATCTATGGATCTAGAGAACGTGCTCCTACATGGGATCACGATTATCAAACCAAATATGCCGGTCATTTACCAGTTCGGAACCAATACCGAACATTACAACCGTCGGACCCATGCCACGACACAGCCAAATACAGGGGTGCCGCACACCCCCTGTGCTTCACCGATGAGGTGCTGGAACATGATTTTCCAGAAGGGTTTAAACCCGTAAACATCGAGGCATATGACGGAACAACGGACCCTGCGGTGTGGATAGAAGACTTTATTCTTCACATCCACATGGCTCGCGGAGATGATCTCCACGCCATAAAATACTTACCCCTCAAGCTAAAAGGACCAGCTCGGCACTGGCTGAAAAGCCTCCCCGAAAACTCCATCGGAAGCTGGGAAGAACTTGAAGACGCCTTCCGGGCCAATTTCCAAGGGACCTATGTCTGCCCCCCGGATGCAGACAATTTAAGTCACATAATCCAACAACCCGGAGAATCAACCCGTAAGCTCTGGAACTAGTTTCTCACTAAGAAGAACCAAATCGTCGATTGTCCGGACACCGAAGCCTTGGCGGCCTTCAATCACAGTGTCCGGGATGAATGGCTAGCCAGACACCTTGGCCAGGAAAAGCCAAGGACAATGGCAGCCTTAACTACACTCATGACCCGCTTTTGCGCAGGCGAGGATAGCTGGTTAGCCCATAGCAGCACTAGTGATCCCGGTACATCTAAGATCAGGGATGGTAATGGAAAACCACGACACAACAAAAGCAAATGTCAGAACAATGAAGAAAGCTCGGACAATACAACGGTAAACACCGGATTCAGGGGCTCCAGACCCGGTCAACGGAAGAAGCCATTTAAAGGCAATAAAGATGGTCCATCCAGCCTGGATAAAATTCTAGATAGGCCCTGCCAGATCCACGGCAACCCCGCTAAACCTGCGAACCATACCAACTGTAGTTGTTGGGTCTTCAAGCAGGCCGGCAAACTCAACGCCGAACACAAGGGGAAGGGACCTCAAAGCGAAGACGAGGATGAATCTCGCCAGCCGAACACGGGGGGACAGAAGAAATTTCCACCGGAGATCAAAACAGTGAACATGATCAATGTCACTCATATCCCAAAGAGGGAGCGCAAACGCGCACTCCGAGATGTCTATGCCTTCGAGCCCATCGCCCCCAAATTCAACCCATGGTCAGCTTGTCCGATCACCTTTGATCGCAGGGATCATCCGACTAGTATCCGTCATGGGGGTTCGTCTGCCTTAGTGCTCGACCCAATAATCGATGGATACCACCTCACTCGAGTCCTTATGGACGGCGGCGGCAGTCTCAATCTTATATATCAAGACACTGTCCGCAAGATGGGGATAGACCCGTCAAGAATCAAGCCAAGCAGCACTACCTTTAAAGGAGTTATACTGGGCGTAGAAGCCCGCTGCACGGGCTCTTTAACATTGGAGGTTGTATTCGGCTCTCCTGATAACTTTTGAAACGAAGAACTAATCTTCAACATAGCTCCGTTCTGAAGTGGCACTACAAAAAAAAGACACATCCATGACATTTGGGCCGAACGAAAAAATTTCTGTCATACATATGACACTTCTATGACGATAATTGTGACAAAACCCGGTATCATCATAGATGTGGTGGGCTCCTACTTCTATGACAAAAAATCATGACAGAAAATGGGCTTTTCGTCCTGGGCGGGCCGGAGACGCAGATGCATGACATTCTTTGGGCCGTCCATGACGGAAAAAACCATGGTAGAAGCGAGGGCGAGGAAAATTTTAGGGAGTTCCCGGTTACGGTGGGAGGTCGGGGGCCGAGCGATGCGTGTTTCCCTCGTACACGTATGCGCGTGTGTGCGAGGCGTTGGCTCTAACTGAACTCAAGCGAGGCGTTGGGCTCTAACTGAACCTGAGCGATTGCACTGCAGGCTACGCGTTACTGAACCCGGGCGATCGATCGATGGCTGTTAACTGAACCCGATCGAGCGATTCCTTCGCTACTGCTGCTAACTGAAGCCGATCGATGCTGCCTCTGGATGAACAGTGAGCGTTGCGTGGGGGTTGGATGAACAATTCCCGGTGGGGGTGGATGAACAGGACCCCGTGGTGTTGCCTCTGGATGAGCAGGACCCCGATCGATCGAGCTGGTTGGGGCTGGATGAACAGGACCCCGTGGAGGGCTGGATGAACAGGACCACCCCGTGGAGGGCAGGATGAATAGTAGACGGTGGAGGGCTCGATGAACAGCAGCCCGTGGAGGGGTGGTTGAACAGGAGCCCGTGGAGAAGGCTGGTTCAACAGTAGTCGGTGGAGTAGCGCGCGGTGGAGGCTGGATGAATAGGAGCCCGTGGATGAACAGTCGCATGTGGAGGCTGGAGGAGGTCGACGGTGGATGAACAGTAGCTCGTGGAGGCTAGAGGGGGTCGACGGTGGAGATGAACAGTATCCCGTGGAGTCCCGTTTTGCGGTATGCCGCACCCCTCCCAATGAACAGGACCCCCGTTTCGACCGTAGGAGGTCCGTTTCGTCCGTTTTGCGGTACACCACACCCCTCCCGATCAACAGGACCCCCGTTTCCACCGTAGGAGGTCCGTTTCGTCCATTTTGCGGTACGCCACACCCCTCCCGATCAACAGGACCCCCGTTTCGACCATAGGAGGTCCGTTTCGTCCGTTTTGCGGTACGCCACACCCCTCCCGATTAATAGGACCCTCGTTTCAACCGTAGGAGGTCCGTTTCCTCCGTTCTGCGGTACACCAGGCCTCGTTTCCATCGCCTGTTCTGTCCGAGCCCTCCCGATGAAGACGACCACGCATTCCGTTCCGACTCAGCCAGTTGGCTCCCACGCGTTCCGTTGCCTCCCGATGAACACGATGCATTCCGTTGCCTCCCCATGAACATGACGCATTCCATTGCCTCCCCATGAACACGACGACGACGCTGTTTCTCCGTTCCGACCCAGCCATGTACACGGGCCCTGGCCGTACGTATGCACGAGTAGGCGTTCGAGACCCTGCCCGTATGTACGTACGTGGCCGTATTTTCTTTCTTGCACCCTGGCCGCTGTACGTACGTGTACATGCTACGTGCGCGCCTCTACTACGACACGTACGCGCCTCTACTACAACACGTGCACGCCTCTACATCGACCAGTATATATGTACGTACACGTTCGCGACCAGAATGACAACGCTACATACGCTTCGACCAGGTGGGTCTCGACTGTCAGGCACTTCCTTGCCTGCGAAGATGTAGCTGGTGGGTCCCAGCAGTCAGGGGGCGAATCGTTTTTTTTTTTTCGGACGCACTTCCTTGTGTGCGAAGATGTAGCTGGTGGGTCCCAGCAGTCAGGGGGCGAATCATTTTTTTTGCCTGGACGCACTTCCTTGCGTGCGAAGGTGTAGCTGGTGGGTCCTAGCAGTCGGGGGGAAACGTTTTTTTCGCGAAATACGGTGGCCCGTCCGGTGGGTCCCTGCTGTCAGGTGGAGGAATCATTATTTTCCGCGTAATAAGGAGGCACTTCCTTGCTGCCACCGTGGACCCAGCTGTCAGCCTCTCCACGTACAATCCACGTACGATGGAAGTCGTTCCTTGACCATGTTGACCACGCCGCGCCGAGAGCACCAGGGCGGTGGACGACGGCGAGGCCTAGGAAGGGGACGACGCGGAGCCGGTGAAGATGCGGCAGTGGATGCCCACGCGGAGAGGAGTATGAGGGTTCACTCATTCGGCTGCGGTGTGAGGCTGCCGTCGTCGCAGGGCCTGGCCAGCGGTGGGAATAGTAGGGGGCGGTGAAGCCTCCGCGGCAGCACAGTCGGCCACGGGAGGCAGGAGCAGGCGGCATGACCGACGCTGCTTTGGGCGGCTGGAGCAAGAAGACCAGAGGTTGAAGAAGCACTACGGCCGTTGGATGAACATCGTACGGTCACTACAGCTAGAATCGTTTATGTTGACTAAGTTGACAAAGCCCTTGGTATGTCAACTTAGTAAGCCCACAGGTCAGCTTCCGAAACGGTGCGCCCCACATGTCAGGGGGAGGAATCATTTTTTGGGCGGGTGAAGCTAGAATATCCGAGATTGAAGAAGAAGCACGGCATCCGTTGGATGGACATCCAACGGCCACTGCTGCTAGAACCGTGTGTTGACTATAAGTTGACAAAGCCTTGCATACGCGTCAACTCTGTTTTTTTAGGGGACGCGTCAACTTAGTAAGGCCAGAAGTGTGTGGCAGAGAACTTATAGCCTATTTGAGATTTGTAAGAATGTGTAGCCCATTTTTGAATTCTAATGGAATTTAATACAGCCCATTTACAGTTTGTTAAAAGTATAGCCCATTTCAACCAAGCGTTCAAAACAGAATTCAATAAAATTTCTCACATTTTGATGGGATCTGAAATATTTTTATCCTGAAATTTCTAGTCAGATTAAATACAATTTCAATATAAATTTATATTACGTAAAAATCTAACGAAACATTACGCTCGCAACAATTAATGAAATTAAAATTTTCAATATCCAAAAATAATATTTATAAAGTAATCACGTGTTTGATGCATTTTTTATAGTTACTGCCCAGTTTTTATAATTACATCCTATTTATTATTTCTTAAAGCTCATTTTCTTGTTAAGCCTAATGCATCCCTCCTAGGAAAGATTTGCAGCCCAGTGGGGCCGAGAATAACAACTTGACATTGCCAGGGTATTCCTAAAAAAAGGTATAGCTGGGCTAGCCATTTTCAGCTTGAAAAAAATTAATATCTAGGCTGGATATCTGGCCTGGGCTAGACGGGCCATAGCCCGCCTAGTTAATACCTGCAGCGATGTTTTCGTTGTTGTTCAGAGGAGAAAAATTAATATCTGGGCTAAACATCGAAAAACTCTACAGTGCTCACACCTCAAAAACACAAATACTGCTCGAGCTGCTTGGTGCCAGCTGTCGGCCACTTCTTGTGCAATTCTCTCATTTATTGACTACTACATAGGTTGACAATGGTGTGGGACCATGATGTTAGGAAACCAGGAGGAAGCAAAATAAATTACTCTAGCGAGCGCTTCCACCTCTGCCTCGTTGTCTCCCGTGGAAACCCCTTTCCTCCCTTTTTTTGCTCGGGCAAGGACCAATGCATGCAACACGTTCATGCGGTTATTAGGCAAGAAATAAAAGTGCTTTGCATGCTATGAATTACGATGGCCTGCATGGGTAGCTAATAAGGAATCTTCTTAACTGCTGTGATTAAATGTTGTGTTTAGAAGAGAGAAATATTCTTCTTCCATCAATCTGCTTGCACCTAGATCGTGATGCACCTTCTAATACGACTTATTCACCTATACAGAGAAAGTATAGTTTTATATATACTCCTAATGTCTCATGTCGTTCGTTTGTTTCCAGCCTTCCAACGATCTCCCCCCACCAGGCGATCTCCCTCCCACCGATTTTTTTCCTCCCTCCGAAAACCAAGACCGGTTTTCATTCATGCATCACGAGAACCACACGCCCCATGCCTAGAAAAACCAAATGAACCATTCCATCCTTCCATCGATCCCACCCTTCCATACAAAACACCAATCGTTCCATCCTTCCCTTCCATATACCAGAAGGGATCAAATCATATCGAATATTTTCATAACAAAAATCTTCCATAAACACCAATCTTTCCATCCTCCCCTCTCACGATTCTTTCCATACAGATGCTCCCTCCCGCATTCGTTTATTTCCTTCCAATTATACCAGGATTTTTTTCCAGCTTCTGTTCCTCAAAAAATTTCTCACGATCAAGGCCCCTGCCCTTCCTTATCTACCCACAAATCTCGTGCCCCTCTCCCAGGTCAGGTTCCGGAGCCGGGTCGTCGCCGCGGAGTACGTCGATGCGGAGCCGGAGGGCGCGGAGGACCGGTGGGAGAGGTGGAACGGCAACGGCGAGGCCTTCGGCGACGGCTCGGGTGTGTGGCGCCTCACTGTGGGCCACTGGGGCGCCGGCGAGCAGGAGCCAGAGACGGAGGAGGTGCATGAGTCCGACTTCCTGATCCTCTGCATCGGCAGTTTCAGCGGCATGCCCAACATCCCAGCGGTGTCCCCAGGCCCGGAGGCGTTCCGCGGGCGGGTGCTCCTGCATGGAGCTCTCCCACATGGCCGACGAGGACGCCACCGCGCTGGTTAAGGGGAAGCGCATCACCATCATGGGGTCCGGCAAGTTGGCCTTCGAGATCGCCGCCGAGTGCGCCGACGCCAATGGCGCGGGGACGCCGTGCACGATGTTGTGCCAGAACCCTCATTGGCTGCTACCATCGGGTACCTCTACATGAACCAAAGAACGCATTTTATTCTAACTGTTAGTCTGCTATATCCACGAGCTCACTGACGCCAGACCAGCAAGCAGCCTAGATTGAATGGCAGTGAGCTCCAAGTTCAACTGATTATATAATGCTGCACGTGATCTGCGCCACCCCCACACGATCCGCTACCATATCAATGATTGTGTATCTGTATTTATTTATCTACAAATCGTTGTACTGTTGTGCTTTTGTTAAGCAGATACATGCATGGCAGGGGGAAGTTGAGCGAGCATGGCAAAGCCAAAGATATCTTCCTTGGAGCTACCATTTAATTCATAAGATGTCAAGTAATAGCTTGAAGTTTAGGTGATAAAAATGCTAATATGATGATCAGGTCAGGTATAATATCATAGAAAATGTAAAAAAAATATCATTGGAGTTGTTTTCATTATAGTAATCAGAATGCTTTGTCTTGCACCATTATTTGTTGAACATCTTTATTTGTAGGATGTAGGCTGAGTTTCAGAAGATGAGAGTTGAAATGGCTGGAATGAGAACAAAAAAATGGTAGCTTGGTCTTTACAATTGCAGTTTCAATTCCTTATTTGAGTCTAACTCAGGTGTTTCATAGACTTTCCAAAATATCTATTTTTGAACCTTACTGAAGTTGGCCTCTTACTGAGGAAAAAAGTCTATGAATGGATCATCTGAAAAACAAGACGTTACAGTTCCTTAAAATTAAAAGTGAAATTGCTTGCCAAATACAGTAACAGGTAACTCCAATATTTGTTGGAATGAGATAACGTATGCCAGGTGAATATTTGTAGAGTTACCTGTTAGGGTTCTGTTTAGTCTGTTATGTTTCCCTCTAATTTTTTTATTGCTTAGCTAGGGTAGATATTTTTAGTCTGTTATGTTTCCTTGATTTTTAATTTTTTTGCTTAGCTAGGTTAGATATTTGTTTCCAGGTGTTACAACATGGCTTAGCACCTACTACATCAACGTTTCTCTGCTCCAATTCTTACCGTCCCACATCTCAAAGAATTTGTGTGGTAGTCCCTATCATGAAAAAAAGTAGAACAATTTCTAGCTTTCATATGCATTTGTTTATGCTGTAATGTTTAAGAATGAAGCATTGATCAAGGCCCCACAAAGGTGATGTAGTGATATCGTGATGTTCTATACGCTAATTGGATGCAGGTGACATGTCTCTCCTTTTCAATTTCTCTTATCGCAGGTTTGATCGGATGGAATTCACACACTTGGATCGAAGGATTTGTGATGTGAGTATATTTGTTCAGAAATACACATTTAAATTTGGTTAGTTTCGCCACACACACACACACACACATGCATAGAAATTTAGCATGTTCTTTTCTTCACGTAATCGTGTTAATAACAGGTAAATCATAACTTTGTGTACTGATGGATGCATAACATAATACGAGTACTTGTTACTTGAGTTTTGTTGACATTCCTTCTCCATGATGTTGTCCTGTCTTAAGTTGAGTTAGGTCAGTGGGTTAGAATATTAGTTGCATACCAGCAAAAATAAAAATCTTATTTGCACATCCATTATAACAGAACATGTCAATATGCCAATATGTATAAAAGAAAACTCTTGGTCTGGTGGTACGGTATTTGTGTTGCTCCATTTGTTATGATTAATTCTGTTTGAAAAAAAGCATATGTTAATTTCAAGTTTTGAACTAAGCGTTACAGATATAATAATGGGCATGGACAAACTTAAACGTCAAGATT
Source organism: Triticum aestivum (assembly GCF_018294505.1). NCBI lineage: Eukaryota > Viridiplantae > Streptophyta > Magnoliopsida > Poales > Poaceae > Triticum > Triticum aestivum. The sequence goes on along the minus strand of NC_057806.1, from coordinate 322,723,210 downwards.
TTTTTAAAGAATGTCAAGAATTAATAGCAAACTATCAGCCAGTTACCAATGCAACAATATATTATATTTTGGATTGACAAAATTATTTATTTTGAGCATGCATGCAATTCTAATATCCATATGCTGAAATTTTGTACTCGCTAAAACTTTAAACCTTCAATATTCTTCTGCATGTTTGCTTGGAATTATACTGGTCCATTAGAGCATCTTAGTTCTCATAAAATACAATATTTATTTTCCAGATATCTATTGATGGTATTCCTATATGTATGCAGATCATTAGTTGTCACATGGAATGGGTATGATCTACAAATTTGATCTGGGAATGAATGGCTATGTACTGGTTATGCCAATAGGATGATAAAGGTTCAGTGTATAGCCTGCATTCCTGTCTTGCAAGTTTAAGTTGAATTCATGTAGTAGTTATCACAACATGTATTGGCACTATTAATTTCTTAGAGTCTTGTCTTTGGTGTCTGCAATTTTTGTTGTTTTATGCATCTATTTGTATGATGCAATATGTTCCAGTTTTGGGAATCTTGTTGGACTTAGTTGGACAACTATTGTGATGTTGATGCACAAATACCATAATTTACTATTATCCGAATTGCTTTAGGCAAGGAAGAAGGTGGATGGAGCGCCGAGGAACATGATAAGGAAGGGGTCGGATGAGAGAGGAGAGAAGAGTAGGGTGAAGGACGAGATGGAGGGAAAGAGGGACAAGGACATGGTGAACGGAGTTTCTTGAGGCGGAGGGTGGGGGCTTCTCGGAGGAGGAGATGTTGGACTTCTCCTTGTCCTAGCTTGTTGCTGCCTTGCTGGGTAGGGGCCAGTCTGTCCTCATGAGGTTGTTGTCAAATTCCTCACCGAGACTTCAGTGATGCTGGGACAACTCAAGCATGAAATGTTATGGTAGTTTGTTTGGGAAATTGTAAATTCTTGTGCATGTGTGGTAGAGTACATTGGAAAATAAGGTCGGGCAGTGGGAGGATTTGTCAACCAGTTTCATACTCTTATTATAATTGGGGGTTAGGTTAGCATTTTGTACAGCAGCTCACGTCTAAAAGAAAATTTTAAGGTGCTGGCTTGTTATCCCATTTTTCATTAGCACATTGAACCAAATGCAAGTGCAAGCTTATTTTCGTTAAGTTTGCTCTTTCATTGTTCCCGGTTCTCCTTTTGCTAGGACGACAGTTTATGGAATATTTACTAGCTATATTTTGAATGGGAGTTGGTGGTCAGCAGTGGCGGTGGTGTCACTTGTTCTCATTTGAAAAATGGATGATAGTAATCATATAGAATTGGAAGCGTCTCAAAGTAATTTTTATGTAGCTTTGTTCCTATATCCAGAACTGTCTTTGCAGGAAAATATTACTGATCAGGATTAAAACCCACTACAAAAATCATATGATAAATATTTACTAATTTTAATATACGAGGTAGATTTGAGGGATGGGAGATTAGAGCAATATCACGCCCACGACAAGGCTGGGGGACAGGGCGGGTGTATATGATGCCTCAACCTCTTGTGTAGGGCAGCTTAGATACAATGGAGGCGGTGTAATATGCATGAGTGGCACGAGGAATCTCAAGGTACATGTTTAACTTGATCAGTGTTGATGCACTTGAATATTTATGTGTTGCAACATGTACGGGCAATGACCCAGGAGACATCGAATCCGCCTTCTTAACTCCGGAGGTGTCACGAGTGGCGCATGCCTCCTCCCCTTTGATGGCGGTGGTGGATCGACACAAACATGGGGGGAGAGATCGGAGCGGGGCGGTTGGCAAGGACTCCTCCTTGGCTGTCCTTTGGGAAGTACGTTGCGAAGGAAAGAGGGCGCCATGGCGAAGATGAGGTGGGTGTATCCCTATTTTAAAGGAGAGGACTCCAGCGAGAAATGTCCCGCTACAGCGGGAAACCGAGCCGGAAAAGGTGGGTCCAGCATACAAAAGGGAAGGATGCGTCGTGGGGAGGGTTTTTTGTGTTGGGACCGCATGTTGTAGATAACATGGCAGATAGTCCGGATAACCACATTTCTCCATCACATATGGGCTGGATTTGGGGAAGCCCGGATTGTCCATACAGTTGAATTTTGGGGAGCTCGTTGAGCGCCTGTTTGATATCCGAACATACCCGGACGTATGAGGGAGAAATGAACTTCGACCTTGAAGACCGCCCTTAGCCCGTAGCAACGCACGGGCATTCTACTAGTATATAATAAGGAGGCACTTGCGTACGTGAGGCTATGGACCTGGTGGGTCCCATTGCCATCCTCTCCAAGTAAAGTCGTCTCCTCGAGCGCGCGGGCTTTCCGCCCGAAATAGTCAGCACCGCCCACCCCGCTTCCCGGTGCAGGCGATTGCTCCGCCTTCAAACGACACAAGTGTCGTCCGTCCATCCATCTGCCGCCCACATTAATGATACGTAGTTGCCGAGGCGGATACTCCGGTGCCACACGTCCGTCCCTCCGTCCCCCCACCATTGCTATATAAACTGCTGCGCCGGCCATAGCCGCAGTCATCCGCATCCGTTCCCTTTCTCCTGTCCACACCACTACTGCCCACCATGGCTTCCTCGCGCTCCAGGGCTCTTCGGGACGGGCGGACGACGGACCACAAGGAGATGGCAACCATTGCTGCCGACCAGCTGGCCGGCAGGCAGCCGGAGGACGACGACGTCCCAATGGAGAACATGGTAGTCGGCGATCCGGCGCCAACCCCCTCCTCCGCGCCATCCTCGCCGGTGCATTGCACCATGACCATCGGCGAGGCCCATGCCCAATATATGGACAGTGTGAGGCAGATGCGTCGGGAGCAGTTCCGGGAGGCGCAGGCCGACGCCGCCTACAACCACCATCTCCTCGAGGAGCACCTGCAGGCGGAGGAGCAGATCGCCGCGGAGCGGACAGAGCAGGAGGCGCTGCTCGACTCGTACCGCTCCGCCCGCAAGGGCCGCCTCGAGCGCTGGCGGTACCGCATGCGGGTGACGGAGGCTACGGCCGCCAACAAAGAGGCTAGCAAAGAGGGCGATGAAGCGGGCGAGGCGCTGTTTGGCGAGATCGAGGACGAGGCCGAGGACAATGCCGGCTCCGACGAGTCCCCGCTCCGCTGGCGTCGATGAGGCCCTGCTCCGCCGAGGCCCTGCGGCGCCAACAACGAGGCAGAGGACACCGCCGGCTCCGCCAAGGCCCCGCCCCGCCAACAACGAGGCAGAGGACATCGTCAGCTCAGCCAAGGCCCCACCCTGCCGGCAATGTGGGGGAGGATTTCCACCGCTCCGCTGAGGCGCCGCCCGCCGGCAACGAGACAGAGGACATCGCCGGCTCCGCCGAGGCTCCGCCCCACTGCCAACAAGGCCACGCCACATAGAAAACGAGGAAGAGTAGAACATGGTAGGTCGCCGCCGCTCGGGTTCAAGTAAGGCCATCACTGCTACCCTCCGGTTGAAGCCAAGCTAGGCGGGTTAACCATTGACGGCCGGTTAGCTTCTTGGCGGCGACGTGGAGTCGGAGAGCTGTGCTTGAGAAGGACGCTGCTTCTACTTAACTGCTGGTGCAGTTGGCTGACTAACATGTGGGCCCAACAAGCCACATGTCAGTTACGCAACTGCACCTGCGGTTTAGTCACTGAAGCTTCTGTTCGGCTCAGCGGGACACAGGTGGGTAGCTTCGGTTAATTAATTATACCTCCAGCGCACCCCTTTTTAGTTGAAAAATGTATGAAATGTAATGAAATCCGGCATGTTTATATGAAATCCGACCGTGTATGAATGAATTTATTTCGATTAGTTTGAATTCCTGTATCATTGGCATTGGATGAACATGCAAAACAATACGTACTAGCATTATTCCCAGGGTGATCACCTCGTTTGCAGCAGTTTCACATGTACTCCCTCCGGTCCTTTCTAGTCTGCATACAAGTTTTGTCTGCAGTCAAAGTATCTCTACTTTGACCAATCTTATACGAAAAAGTATGCACTTTCACAATGTGCGAAGTAAAAAGGAACAGAAGGAGTACAAAGAGTTTGAGCAGCTTTTTAGCGTTTCTGTACATTGCCATCAAACACACAAGCCTGACAATTCATAGAGAACATTCAAAACAATCGATGATTATGCATCTCAGCGACTCACATGTCAGAGGCAATATTTACTTCACAACTAAAGAATAAAGAAAAAATTGATCGACGCTGCTGACAGCAAAGGGCGTCCCATTCAAAAATATCAAACGCATGTCTTGCTAAAATCAATGAGCAAAATTTGACAAGGTTGTCCCATTCCAAAATATCAAATGCCTACAATTGTGGAATGGGCAGGGTTTGCCATCAGTTCGGACATTGACATGGCACCTCGTGCTAAATAAACCAGCTGTTCTTTTTGTGCAATTCCACCAAAATCAACCAAATTCGCGCGTAGCTTGTATGATTTCGCCCTTATATGTTGCAACGCCTTGAACTTATCGGCACCTCCTTTCTTGTGGTGGAAATGAATGATTCGGTGTATTCATGAACATTTTGTGCAGTTCCCATTGAAATCAAGCTGATCACCCCTGTTTGCACAAATACAAAAAAGTGATTAGTATAAAGCAAACTGTACTATGAATTGACAGTTTCAACAGGCACATACATGGTCCATGTAGAGCACACTTTTAGAAAAATGGAACTCATCAGAAAGAATCCTAGAACAACATTGTACTCGCGCATCACAGCAAAAAAATGGAGATTTTGTCAGTCCTTCTGAGCTGAAGTTAGTTTGGTCTTGTGGGGAGTAATGTAACCATCCTTCAATTGCTCCTTCTGATGATAAGATAGACAGGGCTTCTTCATCCTGGCATAATTAGAACTAGTCACTTCACATACTCCATATTCTTCTTCAGAGGAAGATGATCCTGTTGTGCAAAGACAAGAGGACTACTAAATGCTAGCATCACTGTTTGCTCGAAAAAAAGGAAAGGAAATATTTAAAATAGCACAGATGAAGCACTTTTCAAGGACAATACCACTTTTTCATGACAGTATCTAAACAGTAGCACAACACCAATAGAGATGACAAAGCTCAATCATATGGATGAAATCAGTGGGCGAGTACCAACCTTTGTCAGGAGGCTTATTGTGTAGAGCATACAGATGAAGCAATTCTCCGGAACCATCTGTTGCTATCTACGGTGGTGGCCATGCTTACTATATACTCCTCGATTAGTTTAATGTTTCCAACATCTTCTTGTGCAGTTCCACTAAAATATATGGTATCTTCAAAGAAGATCCCTGTTTGCACAAGTAGAGATAATTACATATTACATTAAGAGTGGCATCAAATCAGTGGCAAAACAATTGCTCGTTCCAGCCATAGCAATAAATTAAGATGCAAAACTATATCATTACTTGTGTCATCACAGTTCCAGTGCTTCATTACAGCACCGGGAGTTGATTTTTGTTTTTCTTCTGCTTGTTCTTCCCCTTCATCACTTGGTTCAATAACAAACAAGCTTCGCCTTCAATGTAAGATTTGGCATGTCAATTAGGGAGCACAAGTATAGTACTAAACTTAATTTTCTGATGAAAGTGGCAAAATACAGGCCAGCAGTTGTGAAATATCCTTATCTTACCTCAATGGGATATTACGGTGCACATACAGATTGGAATTCTTGTCTCCATTTGTGCAGTTCACTAAAATCAAGCAACATTATCGTACAAGTAGCACAACATATGAATGCACACTGCAGAATCATGTGAAAGAAGGCTAGTACTGACCTCTCATGATGCGGAATTCAAACAACTCACAAGAAGAAGATCTGAACCAAATTCGCATTAACGGATAGGAAGTAAGATCTCCTCTTGTGCAGTTCCACTAAGATCAAGCAATCAAGCAACGTTGTCGGTGTGACATTTTGGTTGAACTGCATAAAACACTCTTAAAACAAAAGTGTTTTGTGCAGTGCAACAAAAGGTCACAATGGCAACGAGGTGAAGCAGATAACCCTGTTTACACAGAGGTGCAAAGGAAACAATTAGTGGTCAATAACGATGGATGACACAGAAGCCAACAAAAAGAAGCATATATCTTATCTAAATGGGAAAGAAAGCAAGACAGTAGCATTTCTCAAAAGGTGGCATTGATTAATATTAACATAGAGATTATATTAACAATAAAATTCGTTAAACATGTAATTTGCTTTTAACTGTGGCATTGCATCAATTTTCCAGCGGCATTATTAGAGGGTGTTTGTTTACAGGGACATTTTGGTGTAGGGACTAAAAAACTCCGTGTCAGTCCCATCTAAACCAAACAGGAGGGACTTTTAGGGACTAAAAGTGGGCATTTGGGACTAAAGAAAGAAGACCCCGAGGGAGTCTTTTTGGGACTTTTTCCAACAGTTGCCCCTGCCACGCATCGCACCTTGTCTCTATTAGTTCATTACTAGGGGTAACATGGTCTTTTAGCATGTCATTTAATAACCTCTAGTCCATGCTTAGTCCCTGGAACCCAGCATGTAGGGACTAGGGAGTTTTTAACCAAACAGGGCCTTAGATTAACAACAGCTAATGAGTTGCACGGGACAGTGGACGCACCAGCACCATGTGCATCTACCGATGTATTGTGGTCATGCACAGTCTGTTGCAGCAAAGAACAAACAACCAAGGAGCATATTTGTGTTGGTCCAAGTTTTGTTATCTTTAGACACCTTTCCCTATGTGAGCAGCAAATCTAGTCCTGCTCAAACTCTACAGCCTTGTCCCTTCCTTTCCTTTTTGAACTAGTACTTTCGCCCCTTCCTTTACTCTTTGAACCACGTCCTAGATTTATGCAATACAACTTTCCCCACTACTTTCCCCCATTCCTTTCCTCTTTGAACCACGTCCTAGATTAATGCTATACAACTTTCCCCCTTCATTTCCTCTTTGAACCACGTCCTAGATTCATACTATATACAACTTTTCCTACTACTTTCCCCCACTCCTTTCCTCTTTGAACCACATCCTAGATTCATGGTATAGATGCAGCTAGAGCAATGCATGTGGAGTAAGTAAATTATACCTTAAGGTTCTTGGGGCGTGGTTCGGTGGGCGACGGGACAGCGGCGAAGAAGAAGGGGTCGGAGGCCCTCCCGCGCTGCCGCTGGGTGGAAAGTGAACAGTTGCGCCGGTAGTCCCTCGCCGAAGGCGACAGTGTTAAGCCTCCTTCCCTTCCCGGCGGACGGATCCTGCCGGCTCTTTGAGCAGGAGTGAGGGGAGAGAGAGGCCAACGAAGTCTTGTTTAGATCTGGAGAGGGCGAGAGAGTGTGAAGAGAGCAACTACAAGCGCTGAGGCTCCAGCGGGAGAGGGCGAGAGAGTGTGAAGAGAGCAACTACAAGCGCCGAGGCTCCAGCGAGAGAGGGCGAGAGAGTGTGAAGAGAGCAACTACAAGCGCCGAGGCTCCAGCGAGAGAGGGCGAGAGAGTGTGAAGAGAGCAACTACAAGCGCTGAGCTCCAGCGTGTATATATATACTGGAGAGAGAGTGTGAAGCGTGCAAATCCTAGAAAACATTTTGACCAGTCAAAGAATCCTCCTAGCACAAATTATGTGCAAGTGTAGTTATCGAACCCGAGACCTCAAGTTTGATGAGCGAACAGGCTAACCAGCTACACAACCCTCCTGTTATGTTCAACGAGAGGGAAATAACCTTTTATACATTCCTGCATTCGTGTGACAAGCATGTCGTGTTTTTGTGTGTGTGTGTGGGAGTCATTGGGATTTCAATCATAATCGTGTCATGTGCCTTTGGTGGTAAGACTATCCACAGTGGTGCAGAAATAATGCAGCCTTAGTCACCTTACCTCTCTCCACGTAGTACGTTGGGTCCCACCAGTCAGAGGGTGAAACAAACAAATTAATAAGAAAAATTAAAAGCGCCAGCGGTGTATCTTACCTCACACATCTCGCTACTGCTCGGGAACACTGTCCAATTGATCCCTCTGTTCGACTTAAGTCAGTGTGCCGCTGTATCTCGTATACTTACTACTCCCTTCGTCTAGGTGTAATAAGTCACGTTAGAAGGTGCAACGGGACCAAGGTGCGTGTGTGTGCGTCTATGTGTGTGTGTGTGTGTGTGTGTGTGTGTTTAACAGCATGTGTGTGTTAGAGAGAGTGACAGATCGACCTACTCCTACAGAGAGATGTTGTGTAGTGTATGATTTTAGGCGCGAGAGTCGGTGCATCCTCTCGTTTCAGGGCGTGTCCGGTAGGGACATGCGGATAGCTGCCACGCCCGCTCCTGACCATCCTGGCCCACCCAAAAGCCCCTCCATCGCCCGCGCGCGCTTCCCGCCCGAAACGGTCAGCGCCGCTCCAAATAGTCGGTGTCGCATCATGCCCGGGCAGAGCGGACGCGACCTCTCACTGGCGCAAGAGTGATGGTTGCTTCGTCCGTCCAACTTACTACTGGGTCTATGTGATTTCGCGGCTCATTGGTCTTTATTACTAAGGTGGTAGGACTGCTGGATGTCCCACGCTTTCGGCGAAAGGAGGTAGGAGTATACTACTACTAGATTACAATTTTCTCCATTCTTACAGCGGAGGCGTGCAAGAGCAGTGAAAACACGCAGGCTCAGTGATTACATGGCCCACCTCACACTATCATCGTGCGACACCTAACTCTTTACATAGTACTCCCTCTGTTCCTAAATATTACTAGATGAGTCCCCGTGCGTTGGCGCGGAACAGCGGTATATCTCTCTGCGCAAAATTATCGATTTCATAGAACTAAAAAAACTCTATAACCGCATGACAAATGTGGTAGCCAAACTAAATAAACTCCCATCATCATTTAGATCATCCCACGTAAGGAAAAAAGATCAGCCAACTCCTACTGCATAATGGGGTTATATTTATAATGGGGTTATATTTTTCTTTTTGATATGTTAATGGGACTTAAAAGCTCACTTACATGCATGCTGCCGGTGCATGCTTGCATGCAGACATGTTGATGTGATTTAAAACCCACTCACATGCATGTACCACGGTATTTCTGCATGCTTGTATGTGGCTTAGTGCGAAGCCTCTGAACGTCTAGATCAGACGGCTATTATGGACTGATTTACTTCATCTAACGACTACATCAATTTTGATGACGTGGCTCAAGGAGAGGATAGAGAATTCCTAGTAGTGGGGTCTAGCTATTACTAGTAGATAAGTCTTTGTAGAGATTCCACTACATACGGAACAAAATGAATGAATCTACACTTAAAATGCATCTATATACATCCGCATGCGGTTCATGGTGAAATCTCTACAAAGACTTATATTTAGGAACGGAGGAAGTACTAGTATAGTACGTACTGTAATTTATCCGCGAGATAAATTTGTACAATGCTATGAAGCTTCCAGCTTCTGTTACATGTATCTTGCGTCCAAGGTTGCCCGTTGCAACATTTCATCAAATACAAAGGAGACTAACATGCATGCTATTGCATCTCAATGATTGACAGATCATAGCAAATATGTACTCCCTCCGTTCCAAAATAAGTGTCTCAACTTTGTGCAAACTTTAGTACAAAGTTGTACTACTACTAAAGTTGACATTTACTTTGGAACAGAGGCAGCTAAAGAAAAAAATAATCCATGCAGTCCCTAGCCCTTGAACCGTGAACCCTGACCAGGCTTCAATTTGCTGGCAACGTTCGAGCTTCCTAATAAATGAAGTTTGCAACCTTTTGACCATCGGATCATTTTGTGCAGTTTCACCAAAATCGAGATCAGCATCCCTGTGGAAAAGAAATTGAACAAGCGTGATTAGAATAAGATTACTGGGACTAGTTGATGAGACATAAACTCATCACAAATAGAGTACGTAGAAGCCAGTAGAGGTATGTGCGGGGCAAAGAGGTAGAGAAATATCCACAGGGAGTGATGTGGGCAGCTGGAGCAGTGGTGCAAGCCGGCTGTAAAGGGAGTTGTACCTGAGGGACGTAGCTCAACCTTGAGGAGGGCGGCGGGAGGTGGCAACTGCTCATGTCGCGGCAGTGAGCAAGGGACGAAGGCAACCTCACCGGCTTTGTGAGAGAGAACGGCGGGGACCCCTGATCGGGACGTGCTGACAGTGGGTTTTCGCCGTCGGCGACGGCCACCGCATCTACACTAAGCATCCACCCCTTCCCCAAGTGGACATGATCCGCCGATATGTTAGAGATGTGGCCACAGTCATTTTGTGCGAGAGAGTGTGAAGAGAGCAACCCCAGCAAGCAACCGTGTAGGCTGGCCCGTCCTGACTATGTATATAGTGGAGCGGTTTCCTTTTCTCTCCATATGAACCTATCATATTGCGTACGTGCCACTGAAGAAGAAAAAACTTTATTTATAAATGACGCGGCACCTACTACTCGTTCTCCTATAACCTTGCGCTTGGCATCTCCAAAATATTAACCTTGCGATTGGCTCTTTGCCTCTTCGGGAAGTCAAGCAATAATGGTAGTGCAGTATATATCATTCTGGCTATATGAGACCGAATGAATTGTTGCACATCCACCACGTGGGCAAGGGTCGAGGGGCGAGGGAGAGTGCTACATACGGAGCAAAATGAGTGAATCTACACTCTAAAATACGTCTATATACATCAGTTTTTGGAGTATGTACTAGTAGTTCATATTGAAATCTACTAAAGGACATATATATTCCAAACAATATGATATAATCTCTATAACCAAGGTACAGTAGGGACGAGGAGTAAACGGAGGGAGTAGTAATTTTTTCTCCTCGTCCTGCGAGCCACCGCGCGCATGGGCGAGGGAGCGGGCGTAAGGTGTAGCAAGCAAGCTTCACCTCATCCTGCGAGCCACCGCGCCCGTGGGCAGGGGAGACGGCGTACTAAGCAAGCTTCTCCTTGTTCTGCGAGTTGACGGGACACATCAAAAGTACTCTAGTGTATAGAGCCTTGCCTATAAGGTAGGCCCCACATGGTTTGCCTCTTTTTTTAACATAACACGTCAAGTCGCAATTTGTTTGTTCACCCGTGGTAGATGATCCTCCCTCCACCAAGTGAACAACCAGTACACGTGCCAAATTACACGTGGGTTGCCTTTTTCGTACAGAATGAGCTCCACCGTTTACCCACGTGGGTGTGGTTGGGAAAGAGACGGGAGTACATGCGCCGTGCATGCACCTCTTCTCTTCGTGCACGTCCCCCACCTACGTGGGTGTGTGTGAGAGATTCAAACCGCGTTCGTTAGTGTTTTTTGTTTTGGGGTGGGGGTGGGGTGGGGGTTGATTTCGTGAATTATTTGTGGGAATATGTGTTGATGACATCTCAAACAAAATTTTGCATGCAATGTGTGTGAAATGGGGGCCTATCCATATCATACATAGAGGGTCGGGCAATCCACGAGAAGAGAGGGAGGGGTCATAGCTATCGATAGAGTCGAAGAGAGGATCAAGTGGTTGGGTGCGAGATCGATGAAGAGAGCCATCGAAATTGTGTGTGTGTACAAGTCAAAGATATAGGGCGACTGGCCTACCGGAACGTTAGAGGGCACATGTCAAGTTTGTGTGTGGCAAGGAGACATGACTAGA